>NW_026055550.1:0-88427 GCF_023757995.1 Alternaria metachromatica
GGGTTGGAGGGGGTTTGATGGAGGGGGAAGGAATGGAGGGGGGTGGATGGAGGAGGTGGACTAACATTATTCAGATTCCCCAATAATCTCGCATATTCATCCAAGACCTCTTGTTCAAGCGGACTGAGACTTTCTTCTCCTTCCGAGGTTTGCGAGGCGCCGAAGTTTGGTTCTGTCGGTGCGGGCTCTGAGGCCATGGTCTGTTTTCCCTCCTTTTTGAGATGTGTACAAATGGTATAGAACTGGGGTGGTTGTGTGGATGAGTAGGTAGGTAGGTGGGTAGGTGTTGTATCTATATCCGCGCGTGGATATGAGAGATGGCGAGCGAGCGTGGGAGATCGTGCAGCAGCGGCGGGGTGAATTGGTTTGCGCTGGATGCGCGATCGTGCGTGGATTGGATTGGATTCTGCTGTGTAGCTTGCTCAAGAATGGATCCCGGTATACGACCTCCTGAGTTCGACTTCGTATGGGCTGGGCGTGCCGGTGTTATTCAAGGTACTTGCGTAGCGTCCGTCCTCGTTTCGTCGCGTTGTTTGACAAGAAACAAGGGTTTCTCGCGAATCGTTGTCGCGTCTTCCCCGCAAACTCCGCGTTGGCCCATGCGTTTCTTACCCTCGACCACTCCATCATAACCTGCGGGTGCTGAACGAGAAGTTTCGAAACATAACGACACATTACATTAATTTCACTGATCACATCACACAGCACAGGTAGCATCTCAAAGATATCGTTCTCATTGCTTCTGCTACGCCCTCCCAGTACCATCCGTCCCTCGACACATCACCACCACCATCACAATCACCATCTTCCCTGTCCAAGCTGCCTCCGCTCTCAGACTAGACTACACTAGACCAGCATAATCCACAACCATGTTCACAACAAGAAATACAGACAACGCCAGAGAGAGATTTTACAGCACAACGAGAATGCTGATTGGTAAGAGAGAAGAAAACGAGCTCGAGAGAGAGAGAGATCCCTGCGCGATCAAGAAATGAAGAAAGCTAGAATGAAACTCCCTGAAACGCCGCTTGTGATGAGGAAGAAACGCATTTGTCTATGAATCCGTCGCAACAAATGAGTGGAGTCAAGAGGACGACTTTCCGATATACGAGGTCCTCCGGTGAGTGATGAATACAGTGCGTGTGTTTATCATACGAATTATCCCCTTGGTCTATCGTTGTGAGTTGGTTTGTGTGAGGTGAAGATGCGACGAGTGTTGGTCTTCATGGTGATGGTCGTCTCCGTCGTGGTGCAGAGTAACGCTGTTGAACTCCTCAAACGGATCTGCCAACTCGCCCATCGGCGTAGCGAGACCAGAGTCTAGCGGGACGCCCTTGACTCTCGCGGCGCCAATGTCAACACTCTGGGACTCCTTAACGTTCCGGAAGTTGGGTGTCTCGACACCTTGGCCTTGGTGAGGGACGATCGGTGGCTTCATGTGCCGTAGTAGGGCCCATGACGTCGTCTTGAAGAAAGGTGCCGTCTTGATGTCGGAAGCGCCGGCACGGGATCCAAGTCGCCTAGTCTCGTCCTTGATCAAAAGCTTGCGAATGATGGCCTTGCAGAGACTACAATTGTTAGCACAGAATGCACACCAGGTACCATTTGCAACTTACTTTGACACTTGCGGCGCACCAGAACCCTCGGGGAAGGGCACTTCATCTCGAAGAATGTTGGCAAACGTCGCGTTGCGGTTCTTGCCCTTGAAAGGCGTAGTTCCGTACAACATCTCGTAGATCAATATGCCAAGGGTCCACCAATCGACCGCACTCGTATGTCCACAGCCCTTGATGACTTCTGGCGCAATGTATTCCTCGGTTCCGACAAACGAGTTGGTTCGGAAATTGTTTATGCATGATTTCGTGTCGATGGTTGGTAGGTTGTTCGAGGAAGTACCGCTTCGGCCGCTGAGGATCATGGTCGGGCGACCGCCGGGTTCCGACTGTTTCGACAGATCGAAGTCTGACAACATGATGTGCCCAGACTGATGGAGGAGGATGTCTAAGGTTATTAGTATAGTGATGCATAGAGCGCGAGATTTAACATACTCTCTGGCTTCAGGTCTCGGTAAATGAAGCCCATCAAGTGGAGGTATTCCAACGCAGCCGTGACTTCAGCTGCATAGAATCGCGCAGCATCTTCGTCAACGCACTTGTTTGGTCGTGTTTGGAGCGCTCGGAAGAACTCACCACCACTGCAATATTCCATGCAGAGGTAGAGGTGGTCTTCGGACTGGAAAGAGTGGTAGAGAGTAACAATAAAGGGGTGGTTGCTGGTGGCCAGGATTTCCTGCTCAGCCAATGCGCGCTTGATCTTGTTTCGCTTGATCATCTCCTTTTTGCTCAACACTGAATCTGTTAGCGCATGTTGTCTGAATTGTAGATGCGATTTACCCACCCTTCATAGCATATAGTCTGCTGGACTTCTTCTCCCGCACCAAGTAAACCTTTCCGACATCGCCTTTGCCGATCAACTTGATCTTGTCGAAGCTTCCCGGTCCAACCTCGACGTTGCGGACCTTGATGGAATTCGAGCTGTAGGTTCTCCTGAAAGCCACAGATTGTCGGATTTGGCCTGCCGAGGGTATGGGTTTGCCAGCTTCTATGGGTAGGAGGTGAGTCGGATCCTGGGTATTCGTCTCGACCATGCTCAGGGTGGACGAGTTGGGGTGGTGTAATACAGGCTGCTTGCCGAGTTCTGCAGTCTGTGGCCTATCAGTATTCTTTCCCGAAGAAAAGAGACCTTGGGCATTGGGTGCGGAAGCCACCCTTCGTAGTTTCCTAGCCAATTCCTCTTTCCCAGCTGTTGTGGCGTGATCGTCGGTAGTCGCTGCGCCATTTACTTGCGTCTTGGGCATTGCGGGGGTGTCTGGGGGTGATGGAGGCACGCTGCCTGCATTGTGATGACGCAGCGCGGGCGGTCCTTGGTGGGCAAAGTACGGGTTTGCGTGCGCGGTGGGCGACACGCTGTCATCCAGGGGGTTGCCTTCGCTGGCGACGGTCTGGGAGCGATTGCGCGAGATGTGGGGAATGAACCGCGATTGGCGGAACCCCGACTTTTCGTTCTTGGAGTTTGTGCTGCCATCGTCGGAAGACTTGTTGGCGTCGTTGCTGCTGTTGATGCGGAAAAAGTTCTTGATGCGCTGCGAGACCTGGCCGTCCTTTGGATTGACTGACTTATTGGTGGACAGCGCCTTGCCCGAGAAGGTGCGTTTCTCCGTCTTTTCGGCCATGGTGGAGTGGCTTGATGTGGACGAGTTGAAGAGCTGCGTCATAGCAGTTACACAGGCCGGTGGGCGAGTGCAGCGGGCGACTCTGGTGTATTGGGCGGAAGCTGGGCGGGTGCAGGGAGACGGTGTTTGCGCAGTTGCACGATCAATGGGCCATGTCACTTTGGGTGAGGGCAATGTCCAGGGTCGCGGTGCGTGTGGCTGGGGCGGCTCGGTGAAAGAATGGCTCCGTCACGAAGGCGCAGGCGATGGGAGAGGGGGGTGCGCGTGAATGGGGTTGGCGGCGCTGCAGAGACAAGCAGGGAGGAGTCGGGAACAGGGAGCGAGGAGTAGTGGTGGTGTAGTAGGGCCAGCCAGCAGGTTGGGAAGGAAGGAAGCCAGAGCCGTGCCGGCGACAAGTACGGACTGCGGCGAATGATGGCGGAGGCCAAGTGGGACCGCCCGAATCCCTGTCTACCTAGGGAAGCCGCGTGCGAAGCCACCTAGCCTCACTCCAGCCAGCCAGCCAGACCGACACGGCATCCATCACCAATCACTCAGCCACCACTCAAACATCAAAACATGGGTTTGCAATGCTTGGAAATCCAGATCCTGTGACAATTGCGCCTTGGTGTCGTGATGGTTCCTACCCGCCATCCGAACCCTGTGCCGCGCTCCCAGCCAAGAACGCGCACCCATCTAACCGTTCTAGCACCGTGCCTCTTTTCCCCACGACCGCAGCTGTCGATAAATCACGCTATTTCCCGATTTATCAGCAACGCGCAAAGCATAACGGCACGTCATCGCACCAAACACGGCTGTGCGACTCCGAGACACATGCATCATCCATCGTGATTCTTGAATTGAGCCAATGTAAATGAATGACACCAACCTCCTATACTCGCACACACATATCCTGAACGTAGCTGTACATCGGATGCTGGTGATGGCGACGCGCATGTTTCCGCTGTTTCGTCCACTGACGACGGCCTCGGCGGCCAATCTGTTCTAGAACCATTTCTTGTTTCGGCATAGCGTCGCTTTCGGACCCTATCCGTCACTCCGACACATCGGCCGTGCGTGATTCATCTCGTCAGCTCACTCCGACAACACCCACCAGATGACTGCAAAGAAGGGACACTGATTACAAGGCACGCTTTTATTATTATCATTATTCTACTACGCAACGGATGACTATACTGACTATCTATTCATACAATGGCTGGAGTTATACGCAAGATGCTGACGGAAAGGAGATAAGACGTGGATGGCTGGCCAGATGACTCGTCTCCGCCCATGACACGTCCCTTGCCGTGTTCTGCCAGTCCACCAATGTCAAAAGAAATGTTGCAGGAAGACTGTCGGAGATATGCGTGGGCTGCCGTAATTATTGCTGTGCCGCAGTGGAAAGTTGTTCAAGGAAGTTCGTGTACGTTGAAAATGTTGCCGTTAAGAGAAGATGTCGGACGTGTCGCGTACTCGATGAGGGTAATGTAATCCTCGGCCGAATCCAAGGATACTTTCTGCGACAGAGAAGAGCGTCAAGAGGGTGTATCACACCAAGACCTAACGAGTCCTAAGACGTATCCAACCAGCATACTAGGGTGTCTGACGCGGACAACCCGACAACGCGCGATGAGCAATCAGGTGCGCGAGTTCCTACGATGCGCCTCTATCTCATCGATCTCGGTCCTCTTGAGTTGCTGGAAGCGCTGTCGCCACTTGTCTGAACGTTTCTGCCTCTCGTCGGGCGACATGGTTCGAGGGTCGTCCTTCTTGCTGCGTCGGAACTTGTTCGTCACCTGCTCGAGCTTGGCCTTTGCAGGCGAATGCTCTCCGGACTTCTTGGGGGAGCTCGGTGGGTTGGCGGGTGAAGATGCTGCGGTACCACGCTCGATATCCGATGCTTTCGCGGGGGAAGATGGCGCCTTCTGCTTGCCTTTGCTGCTGGATACCCCGAAGCAGCTTGCGTTGCTCTCCTCGTACTCCACAGACATGGGCGCTTCGGTAGAGCGACTGTCTACCGCAACAGACGAACGACGCTCCTCAAGGTGTGTGTCGTTGATCATCTCCGACAAGTCGTCCATGGCGCCATCGAGCCCCGACAAGCGCTGATTGGCAAAGTGTCGAGGAGCAGGCGCGCCGTAGCCACCGAGCTCGCTTGGGCTCAACTCCTTGGGTGTCGGGTAGAAGCGTTGCATGCTGAGCGCAGTACTGTAGCTGCGATTCTGGATCTGATTGCCGAAAGACTGGTTGGACATGCCGCCGTTTGGCATAGTGTCTACCCGGGACGCGATACCCTTGTCCTGCATGCCCCTGCTCGCATCATCCTCGATGCTTGGGAATACTTGTCGATATCCAGACGTCATCCTCTGGGGGAACATCACTGGAGGGTTCAGATACTGCGCGGCAGAGGCGACGCGATTGGGAATCTGCATGGCTTCGTTGCGAACCATGTACTGAACGGGAACATCCTTAACGTTCCCTTGTTGGCCATATCCTGAGTCGCGGCGCATATCATCTGGTATACTACCCTTCGATGATCGAACGTTTTCCTGGGCCCCGCTGGCGTTGTTGTGGTTGAAAGTCATCTCGACAGCAGAGTCATGGGGTAGGGACCCGGCAACAAGCCCTCGAAGCGAAGGCGTCCTGGAATCAGTACCGCGTCGATACTCAGCTTGACGCTTCTTCGACTCGTCTGTCAGGAAGTGCAGAAGACCCTGGATGTAGCCTTGTAGAACCTCGGGACTGTCAGGAATGCCAACGTGGTCATAGCCGGCCTGGTAGCCTTCCTGGTATGTAGACGGAACATGTGTTACAGGCTTGCCATTGAAAGGCCAGTTCTCGTCGGTGCCGGTGCGTTGACCGGAGCTGGTTCGCGGCGCCATGTTGCTGCTAGAAGCGGAGATTGACATGTTAGGGCCCATTGTAGGAGCGTGGTCCATCATAGTGGATTGAGGTTGCTCCGAAAGGCCTTGGCGTATGGAAGGCAGAGATGGTTGTTTACCAAATGCCTCAGGCCACGAGGTGAGCTTGGGTGCAGGATCGTTAGTCCTGGAACGGCCAGAATCGCCTTCGTTCCATGGACTAGCTGGCCAGTGTTTCTCGGGTGTAGATGGTACTGCAGTATTCTCATTGGATGACTGCTCAGTCTCCTTGATCTGTGGCGCTACTCGTGTTGAGGAATGCTCATGCGTGTTTGTAGGGAAGAAGTCCATGGTGTCAACGCTAGACAGACTATGCTTCTGCGAAGACATCCGGCGGTCATGCTTGCCAGCCACTGGCATTTGCTGTCCTCGCCAAGGAGAGCGCTTCTCTGGTGACGGAGTGGGCGCAACAGTGCCTTGGGTGGTACTAGTCTTCATGACAGGCTCGTATGTAGGACTCTTTGGGTTTAGAGCAGATCCCTTCTTGACTTCCTCGGGAGGTGGTGGCTTGATTTCAATCGCTCGAGAGCGGCGGCTGGCGGACCCTGGCGGGGAATGAGGCGGGTTTGTTGCGGCCGGAACAAAAGGTGGGGGCTCCGCAGAGAAGGCGGATAGCGGGCCAAAAGGTTGAGGTTGGGGTTGATAAACCGGCATGGGCGGATACGGCGCCGCGAAGGGGTACATGGGAGGAGCAAACGGTTGCTGAAATTGCGGTCCGAAAGGCGGCATGGCTCTTGGGTCTGCATTCGCGCCGGAGAAGGCGCCATGTTGAGTGGTGCTGTTGTCTGACTCGACCGCCGTTATCTGCTTTCGAAGTGCGTCGAGCTCGACGATGAGGCACCGCTTCTTCTCGATCATACCCGCACGCCATGTCTCGCTCTGCTGGCCTGCTTGCAGTACCTCAGTCTGCTCTACAGTGCGGAGCTCCTGCTTCTTGAGAGCTTGTTGCGTCTTGAGAGTCGCGAGGTCCAAGCCAACGAACGGTGTGTGGGTGTTGGAGCGCGATGGCCCGAACGCGGCTCCCGATGGAGCTCCATGAGTGGTCATGGTAGACGGATCCAGCATCTGCTTGCCTATGGGATCCATAGCAGCGGGGCCGGCGGGAGGTATCGTAGGATTGGTTGCGTTGACTGCTGGCAGTGCAAACATGCGATCGCCAACGAAGATGACAGGTTGACCTCCGACGACTTCAATGCGAGCGGTGTTGTTGGGGTTCTGGTGAGTTGGTGCTTGCATGACGTTGCCTGGTGCGACGCGCAGTGATGGTTGTGGTGGTCTGTAAGTAGCGTCTCCGTATCGGGACGTGCCGAGTGGTGGAAGGTCGCTAGGAACTATACGTCCACCTGCAGTGACTCGTATACCGGGTGGGCTGCCGTGTTCTTTGAGAAGCTTCTCCGCCTTGCCGCGCTTGATTGACGGCGTGGGTGATGGCCGTTTGTGAGGTCCGAAAGGAACAAGATTGGCTGGGGTGGGTACACGCAAGCTTCTGTTTGATGCTCTGCTGGGCAGATTCGCCGATGCGGACGCTGACGGGCGAAGGACGTGTTCTAACGAAAAGCGCAATTAGTTACTCCTCGTTGTGTAGCAGTAGCAGGAAGAAAGGAAGGCTACGAGCCTAGCGATAGAAGAGTGTGATAGAGTACGTCGGGTGTAGTGTGAGTAGGGTAAGGATACTCAAGACGACGCGCGTCGGGTATGATATTCCTCGATAGGAAAGGTGAACGGTGAAAAGTGAAAGGGTGAGGAGGGTAGGCCCGGCACTGACCTCTGATCACATCCTCATCAGGAAACTTCTCAATCGACACAGCTGATTCCGACACCGAGTCGCGAAGTGCGAGCAGTTCGTCCACCCTGTATGCGAATGACATCATGGCCGGTCCGTCACCCTATAGGTGTACCGAAAGCAACGAGCCGCGGACCTGATTGAGCCGTTGGTATTACGGGGCCAATGAGATGTCGAGCCGGAGAAACGAAGAAGACTGAGATGGTGTGATGCGAATATCCTGTCGCCGTTAGTGCTGGTTCTCGACCTCACATACTGCTGTGATGTTGCATGCTCGTGTGGTAGAGGATATGTAAGACAACGACGTACCTCAAAGCTGATCGATGGGAGCCAATGTGAACAAGCGAGCGACAGCTATCCAAAAAGCCGAAGCGCAGCAATGCGAAAGAAGAAAAGGCGGAACAAGAAGATGGAACCAAAACGAGTGTGTGTTGAGGGGATGGACGGAGGACAGTGTTGGGTAGGTTGTTATAGCCTGCATCCTGTCGCGACTTCTCGTCGAATAGCCGATCGGAGCTGGCCATTGAGGAAAGAGATGACCAAAAGACGGCGTAGGAAGGGCTGAAGACGAATATCGTGAGATTTGTAGAAGTGGGGATGCGGACAAGCGCAGCTTCCAGGTGAGATAGTTGAGGAAAGAGCGGTCGACACACCTCGGTGTTGGACCCCGGCGTGAACAAGTGCGACCGTGACATCACAACACCTAATGCACGGAGAAGGGAGACTCGAAGTTAAGAGGTCGCATGGCTCTTTCAAAACATGCAAACACTTACGATACTCTTTACGTTTGAACTCTCGTAAATTTAGACGGTTAGACATATTTACTTCCTGAACTCTGGTATACCTAGCTGGAAACCCCTAGACGCCTTCGCTATGCTCTATGCTAGATCAAATACGCCGTTTTGCACCACCCGCCCCCCTCAGGTTTTACGGTGCCAGTCATCTGAATGTCGATGGGATGATCTACCTCCTACGAGTAGCCCTCGCACTGGGAGGGGGCGCCGACTCAAAAGCATCATCAGACTCGATCTCATCATCACTCTGTACACACATTAGCAAAAGTAAGATCATTATTAGGTATCATCATCTTCACTTACAGGCTCCTGTACAGCCTTCTTTCCTCTTGAAGCCGCAGGTCGCGTGGGCTGACTGCGTTGCGTGAGCGGCTGCGAGAAGTTCAACTTCGTCTGAGTCGCCGGCGCCTTCGCTCTCGCAAAAGTAGTCTTCTTGGCTGGTGACTTGGCTCGCGCAGTGGCTTTTGTTGTCTTCGCTGCAGGTTTCCTTGCGGGTGCTTTCTTCTTTTGCGAAGCTACAAAGAGGTCTTCGGCACTGTCATCGTCTTCTTCCTCTTCGGGTACTTCCTCGTCATCATCGTCGTCGATCATGATTACGTCGTCGTCGTCTTCGTCGGACTCTTCTTCTTCTACGACCTTCTTCTTGCCTCGCCCGCCCTTGGCCGCAGGTGCGGCCTTCTTAGGAGCTGCTGCCTTCTTAGTAGCCGCAGCCGGCTTGCGGGTTGTGCCAGCTGCTTTGCCACGACCGCGGGTGGCAGCTTTCTTTGTCGGTATGGACGCTAAGCTCTCCTCATCGTCTTTCTCGCCTTCGTTATCAGACCTAATGATAGCGGCTGGCTGATCGACCCAGGACCCATCGAAGTCGCTATCCCATCCAGCTGGCTTGGGCTTGACCTTGGACTTGCGGGTCTTCTTCAACTGTCCTGAGGCGAACATGTCTTCTAGTTGTTCTCGGTACTCCGCCATCTCCTTGACGATCTCCTCTTCTTCAACGTCATTTGCGTCCATGAGGTGCTTGAGCTGAGTGCTGAGACTTTCCTTCACAAACTGCTCCATGGCGTGCTTGTCGTCTTTGTCTACAAACTGCGACACTGCGTCTCCGAAGGAGTTTTGTGGTAAGATCGTCAAGGTCTGGGCCGTCAGAAACTCCTTCACCAGCTTGTCAACCTTGACTGAGTCAATCGAGATCTCCGCAAGTATCTCCGCATCTGGCTCTTCGGCATTATTCTTCAATGCCCGGTTTGTTGCCTTCTTCTTCCGATGAAACTGTACTATGTCGTTGATGTTGGCGACCTTGCCCATGAACCGATTCGAGATGCGCTGCGGGTTTTCACAGTGGAACTCGCCTCCTTGTGGAGCTGTGTATTCGACACGAAGCCGAACAAGCGGTTTTGGAGGGTCGTCGTCATCTTCTTGTCGATCCTCCTGTAGTTCAAGCCAATCCTTCTTCGCTTCTTCGATGAGCTCCTCAATGACCTGGTTCAGATACTGGGTAATCTTTGCACGGTTATCGCTGATGCGCCAGAGCTCCTTCTCCTTGATCTCCCTCTCTTCCGCAAGTACGATTTCTTTCATGATGAAGGGTCGCACAGACTTCAGGCGGATGTTCTCAGTCGTGAATTCCTTGCCGGTAACGCTCAGAATGCAGACGTGTTTGGGGACCGCTTCTCCAGGCATGAGTGAGGTAGCAACGGAGGAACCAGGCTGCATGACATGGAAACCCATCTCGGGGTTGTATCGTGGGTCAATCAGACATTCGTGTTCGTGGCCCCACACGACAAGGTCCATGAAATCGGGTAGGAAGTTTTCAGGAAGGTAGCTGGTAGGTGTATGCGCGTGATGGTTCTGATGTACACTCATGAGGTTGAACCACTCGTCCTTTTGCGTACCAGGTTGAAAGAACTTGACGTTGCCGTCTCGCCAGGTATGGAACAATCGCTCGTCGCGAACATTGCTGAGACCGTAGAGAGCAAGCTTTGTGCCACCCTTTTGAAGCAGCACCGGCTTCACATTGATCTTATCGACTTCTGGGGTACGACCGAAATAGTTGACGAAGCCAGACGCCTGTAGTAGATCGAGAGGGGAGAATGAGCCTTCTCCTGACGGGTCATCGTGGTTGCCGTGAATGGCAAATACGGGTATAGCGATATTGATATCTTCGTCTTCGTAGTTGACGTGGTCAAACATGCCTCCGAAGTTCTCGCTCGCATCGCTCAGCATCTCCAGTTCGCATGGCTTCTCTCCGAGACAATTCATACGCAGTGATCGCATGACTTGGTACATTGATTTTCTCGAAGGCTTGTTCTCGTGGAAGAGGTCTCCCGCATGCAGTACCATGTCCACATCGTGCTCTTTCGCTAGGCACATCACCTCGTGGAATGTTCTCCAGCTGTCGTCCTTTCGCTCAGCGTCGCGCTCGTTGTATCCGACATGACTATCTGTGGCGACGAGTATCCGGATGGTGTCTGCGCCTACATCGTCCATTAGCGTATGCTTTCCATCTCATCTCAGGCTCGCTTGTACCTCGCTGTTGACCGCGTGCTCGTGGCGGCATGATGGGCGGTTGATTGATTGGAAGAGACGTGGACTCTTCAGCTCGTAATGCTGGCAGAGGCAATTCGGCGATTCAAAGTTCCCCTGGGGCACTGCAGATGTATGTTCTCAGCAAACACGCCACTGCAGGCCGGAGAGTCGCGAGCAATCACTCACCATTCGCGACGCGCTTCCGCCTAAGCCAAGCCCTTAGCGTCCCCCGCGCTCTCACGTGCATCCTGAAGCCATCGGAAGCCGTCGAAAACATTCGCCGACCTCATCATTCACGCATAACGTCGCAATGTTTCCCACACGGGCGCTCTGCGCTCGATCGGTCTGGAAAGGTAAGATGCCGTCTGGAGATATTCGTCTGTCAATGCCTAGCAATCTAACTTTTCACAGGCCCCAATATCGTCCCGTAAGCCACTACTATCAAGCCCTGCGAAATGCGCCCTAATCATCTCGAAGCCTCCCAATAGCACAGAAGAAGGCGGGTGAACGAATGCCACCGATCAAGACACAAGCGCGCTCTGCTACCATATTACCGAACTTCGTCGGCCTCAAGTTCCAGATACACAACGGGAAGAGCTACCTGGATATCACCATAACGGAGGACATGGTAGGGCGAAAACTTGGGGAATTTGCGCCGTATGTCTGCTACAATCACTGGCTTTGTTGGAGGATGTGAGCAATGGAGTGCTGACTTTGAATCCAGGACACGGAAGCAGTTCATGTACAAGCAGACGAAGAACAAATGAGCAATGGGACGAATGTGCATCAAATGGGAGTTTGGGTATCATTTTGGTTTATCTAGAAGCCATTCTGTACTGCTATTGTACACATATGATGAGCCCTTCGTTGGGCGGGATGCCTCCATGTTCCGAATGACCAGTCCCTGCGCCTGTGATGCCGTCCAACGCCTAAAATGCATGTCGATGTCCCAAATTACCACATCCCGTCGTGTTCCAGTTTCATGGGTTCCTCTCCGTTGGTTGAAGGTCTTAGCGATAGAACTCTCCGCGCTTGATGTTGACTCCATATTCGCCTACTGCCATACCCAGGTCCTCCATAGTAAGCACGGTGCGTCCTTGATTGCCACCCTGGCCTCCACCTCCATATCCTGGTCGCTGGATGCCGAGATTGTAGTCCTTGGCCTTGGAGCCGCTATCCTTGCCGCCAGGCGCACCACCAGGCGCTGCTGCTGCCGGCGCTCCTCCTGCGCCACCCATAGGGTTGTTACTTGTGGTGTTGGATGATCTGATGCGAGAGAACTGGTAGGCGTCGGCTGCGATGTCGGCGATGAACTTCTGTGTCGCGAGCGCAAGGAGACGTGCGAGGTGTTGTGATGTCTGAGGTGGCGGTGGCAGACCGGCGCGTGTCAAGTAATAGTTGGTCACTGCATCGGGTATCTGGAGGCCTGGTTAGTGCGCGATGCTTGGGATGGAGACGGCATTTAGCATACGATCGGCGCGTAGTCATCCATCTTGCCTAGGAACTCGCGCAATGTTGCGTCCTTCTTCGCAGGTATGCGAGCCTCAAAGGCGGCGGCAGAGTCTGCCATGCCGTTGACCGCTGCGGGCTCTGCATCGTTTGCGCCGTCGAGGTTCATAGCGTCGGTTTCCAGTCGTGTCGCGTCTTGCTTGATCTCGTCGTCCACCGTCTGGTCTAGTTCGTCGTTGACCTCCATGTTCGTGTCCGGAGGTTGAGAGTTGGTTTCGGACATAGTTGCGATACGAGTGATATGTGTTGCGACGTGGTAGTGCGAGGTATGACGTGGGGTGGTTTGTTCGGGTTGCTGACTGCGGAGACAAGCGCGGGAGTGACGCGCCAAGCAGCAGGGGCGGTCACGTGACCGTCAGGGTGATTGAGTGAGCTACCTTCACTGCACATGGACTCTACAATCACGTACAATAGCTATGATCGCGTGGATCTAAAGAGTCGCAGTACTTGTGTTATTGCATACATCTTATGCTACTTATGATTCCTTAGTGATCCTGCATCAGGATCGGTTACGCCCCGTTCGGGTACTCCGGTCCTGGCGGAAGGCGTTCGCACTACGCCTGGATGGGCAACAACCTCAACGTCCATCCTCTGCTGTCATCTTTCGCTGAACTTCCCAGTTCCCTAGCAATAAAGCGACGAAGCGCAGAGCTGAAGTCGGATGGAGTGCAAAGGAAGAAGTAATACCTGTGAGGGGAGATTTGATGGAACTAATGCAGATGTGCTCAGGGAAGTCAATGCGGCACCCCGCAGAGCCTCAGCCAGACCTCGGAAGATTTCTGGAGCCAGGAGCGTAACAGCCTACGAATTGTCTTTCGCGCACGAACCCAATGAACGTCGCCGACAACGACACCGTGACGGGTATTGTGCGAGTCCCGCCTGTCTCTTGACATAGGGCAGGTGTGCAGCAGTCACGAAATCCTCTTTGTCCACGACGTCGGTACGAGCGAGCGCTGAAGATACATCCAACATCAACAGCAGATGTAGCACACACATGGCCTGTCAGATAAAGGGTCTCGCGCGTAGTCCCGTGTCGGAAGGCTTGTCTACCGTGACAGCGTCAGAACGTTGCGGGAAACTCATCTCCTTCCCCACAAGCTCAGGCAGTCTTGTGCCACCATGTCATCCTTGTGTCACCGCTCTCACCGGAACCGTGGATGCTACTGAGTCGCCGACCTGACGATACTGAACTAAGTACATCTACCATCGACATTTAGCCTATCATTACACGGGCTTGAAGAGGGGGTACGGCGCCGACCACCGAGACGGCAAGGGCGAAGAGCACAAGGTCTGGCAATTCTGGTACGAGCAACACGCGCTGCCACCTCACGAACACGCGAGCGATGCCTATAGCCGGATGGAAGGCTATACTCTCGTACGAGGACAATTCAAGCACGGACTGGAAGAATATCTGTAAACGCTCCCAGAGCGGCCGACCAGCGCAGCGAGATACGCTATTGCGCCTTGCGCAAGAAAGCTTGTGTGGCAATTGAGACATGCTTCGATACAGATGCTGCATCCAGCTCCATGATGCGAGACGCCTTCACGCCTTCCAATTCGAGAGATAACTAGCCGGATCCAATTTTGTGAGTAAACCTGAAGGGTCTTTCTGCCGCTTGCTGATCTGATCCCACAGTTTGCTCAGATACGTAATTTTGCATTGTATCCGTACTAGAGCCTTACCGGTATGGTGGTAGGTCGGCGATCTTACAAAATCGTACCATAGCAGATAAAGTGCTTTCTACCAAGAAAGCTTCGCATCCTTCCCGTGGCCCGCGTCCGCGTCATGCCTCACCCGCTCTTGCATCCGTAGCGCTGACACTGTTTTGAGGCGTTCACTTTATTACATCCATTCCCCAATTGTGCAGACGTTGTACCACCGCAACCTGATCTAGATCTGGGGGCCTTACGTCTGCATGTCCACAATTCGGGTGTCTAGCGCAACGCATCTATATTGGAGATAAAAAATGGTCTCCGAGGCCTGACGCTAATTACCCGGCTAGGCTAGCCCTCTGTAAATTACTGGAGACAGCTGTGGCGCATGCGTTGGCCTTGGCCCCACCAGGCGAGGCTTGTAATCCACTACCACCATCTCATCAAAACGATGAAGACGATATTGTGCACAAACATCGCAGTAGCTGCTTGGGTGTCTGATCAAATTCTCCAGAACCGGAATTACCGAACTCGTGTCAAGATCAGCCACTACACCGGTTCGTTACAATGATTCCAAGGTCATCTTCATGAGATAGTGCCACAGCACCACACCGTCGTGTAGCGTATGGACAAGCCTTGCATCCGCCGCGACTACTAAGGCCCGCTCCGCACGCTACTGTCAGGCGTTCCCCTTTACTCCGGTGGACAGTATCCCTGTTGCAAACCGCGAAGACGACCCATGTGTAGAGTAGAGGCATGCTGGTACTCGGGGCCGTCGATACCACAGTCAAACCTGACCCACGTCGCACAGCAATCTACACTCGAATCGACCGGTTCGTCTCTAGGGCTTACACGGACTTCCATGCCGGTTTCACTTCAAATAAAGACCTCATGCAAGGCCTCCAACGTTGACATCACATTGAAGCCTCCTCGGCGTTCATCTCTAGGTAAACTCATCGCAGGAACGTCGCTCTATGGATGGAGAAGCCCGATGGGCCGATATCTACTAACGAGAACGCAAGGATAATCCACTTCGTGGAGGGCCACAGCGTCTCGAAGATTGTTTTCGGCCCACGACCAAGCAGTGCCAGCCTCTCGATGGCTAGACTCTCTCCACCAGGGCTTTCTGCCATAGCTCTCAACTCAAGCACCGGGAGTCTAGTATAGCCATCCTCCATCTATAAAGCAACCTGCCTCCCTCTTCTCAATTCTTCATCCACTCACTCCTCAAACCACTTCATTCACTCTACAACCGCAAAGCTCAACCCGCAAACCTTCAACATGCAGTTCACCCAGATCCTCCTCCTGGCCATTGCGCCTTTCATGGTCGCCGCCACCCCAGTCGACGCTGAGGGTGTCACTTCCGTCAACAGCTTCCCCCTCGAGGCCCGCGGCGGCAAGGACTTCTGCGGAAGTGATCTGCGCTCTGCTGGCGGCGCTTGCACCTTCGGTGGCGGCGAGAACGACCCCCACGCTTGCGGTGTCAAGGACAGGCAGGTTGTCGTAAGTGTCTCCAACGAGTAATCTGCAAAACTGAATGCTAACAATTGTAAAGTTGTACTGCAAGGGCGGTATCTGGACCATCGACCACCGCTGCGCAGCTGGTCAGATTTGCAGGTGCAACAAGGGTACTCCCAAGCGTGGCGACCTGGTTTGCAAGTCTGGTTAAATTACTGGTTGCTTTTCAGTCACAAGTGTTAAAGAGTGGAGTTTGAGGATTGCCAGGACGTGTGGTGGAGAAGTCTCTCATTCAAGGTTACATACCACCAATTTATTTGACAACGCCCTGTCACAATGAAATCGTTCGAGAAATCATCATACTCATCATCATGTTCAAAGATCTTCGACTCCCGTGCTCCTGCTCCTGCCATATCGCTCAGACCGTATTTCTACATGCTTTTTGCACGACTGCGCGTTGTGTCTAATCGCTCCACAGTTTCAGAGCTCCACTTAGCAATCTAGACTCTTTCTAAAAAAGAGGTGGTGGCTACGATTGGTAGTTATCATATCATGGTTCCTTGGTACAGAGAGTGAGTACCCAGGTAGTTGCTGATAGCATCGCGCGCACGGACACGGCAGGCGCGGAGGGGCCAATCGGAGTGGTTGTGCCCCAACTACTCACAATCATCAGATCTCTCCACGACGCGTTCTCCACTTCACCTCGCGGGACTCATTATCATTTTGACAACCGAATCTACATGCGATCCTATAGAACATATCAGAAAGCAAACAGGACGATTTCGACTGGCTTCACCACGAATTGGTCCGGAACCCCCGCTTTGACAAACGCTCCGCAGCACCTGACCCAGGCAACGAGCCAGCTTCAAAATGAGGGTTCAGCCTTGTCCCAGCTGCACTCCCAGCTACGTGCACCCCCGGGCAGGACGGCGGCGTGTCATCAGTCCCTGCAGTAGCAACCTCGCGATTTCCTTTGACTGACACCCCATATCGACACCAGCCAAATCAACTTAAGATTGTGCTCAGGCCCCAATACATCAACAGAACTATCCAGACGCTGCTATAGCTCCTCCGCTACTGACCACAAACTGCGCATGATACCGCGCTGTTTCCGTTTTCCTCTAACATAAAAGCACCACGCTGCACCACGACACCAAACTGACAACGACTCTACAAGCCTTCTTGTGGAAGGAGCCATCTATCGGACAGCGTATCCCAAATCATGGCCGTTCTTACTGATCTGCCCCCAGAAATCCTAGAGCAGATCTTCCATTTCCTAGGAAGCATCGACGACGTTCACCATCTTGGGCGCACATGCACCAAAACCCACCATGTCATCAAAAAACGCAACATCTATCTCGAGATTATGCGCTCGATTATCTACTTCAACCCCCAACACCGCTACGACTTCCAGCTCAACAGAGCCCTGTTCCTCCATTCCAAAATCGTTGGACACTTTCAACACCACGTGTCACGCTTGCCCGCCAGCCAACCTGGAATGAATAAGAATAACTGGGAGCATTATTTAAACAGTACGGCTAATGCATGCTGCTCGCCACAAGAATGGACAAATGATGCAATCTGTGACGTGCTAGCACGATACCAAGGGTTACGCGTGTTGGAGAACACGTGGATGGAAAGGGAACTCCAAGAGGAAGACTTCCTGTCTGTAGATCATACCTCGGATGCCCAGCGGCTCGTGCATCGATTCAAAACGGTCGTTGGCCGTGGCGATGAGTTCACATACGACGATATGCCTCCACGCAATCCGGAAACGCCACACACCTGGGGTTATCGCAGTCTCAACGCCGATCAGAGGGGACGATTCTATGCAGCGGTGGTGTGCATCTGGCTTCTCAACGAGATCAGATGGGTGTTGACCCATTTCAGCTACCCGGCGAACTTCACTATCCAGATCGGGATCTTGGAGTCCTGCAAGAGCAGGATTGTAGCAGAGAAAGATACCCCACTGCTGGATGAACTGGACCGTCACGCTGTATTTGCTTTCATGTATCAGCATGTACTTCCACTCCATGCCCTATACTTCGCCGACGCCAGTTCTTCGCACCTACCCTTCACATTCGTCTCCGACTTCTCCAAGGACATGGCTCACTGTCCCAGGTACGTGTCTCGCATCAACAACCCCATCTCATGCAACACCCAATTGTATATGTACTAACCACCGCGACAGACTACTCCAACTCTTCCTAATGTCCGGCCAAACTTACTTCCAACCCCCCGACCTAATCGACCTCATCGTCCGCTCCAAGGCATCCCGCCGCCGACCTTACACCCACCTCCACACACCCTGTTCAACCTTGCTATGGAGACACCCTCGACGAACTCACTTCCAGGCCTACAATGACCTCTGCAACGAAACCAAGAAGGCGCATATCCAGCATATGTCGACGCGGCATCTCACGCTCATCACGCGCTCTTCCTTCCACCAATCGCGCTACGATATGAGCCAAGGACTTATTCGTGCTCCGGCGCTTGGCGAGGCGTTGTTCAGAGTACCGGATCACGCGAAGCGGTATTTCTATGATCGCGCTATGGTGGCCTTTGAGATGTGGGAGACGAAGCGGACGGGGTTGAAGGATATACGGACTGTGTTTCCTAAGAAGTGGGAGGAGATCAGGTGGTGCATTTGGTGGTGGGCGGGCAGTGAAGAGAAGGCGAGGATGAAGATGGAGAGGTTGAGGGAGACGGTGGGGTCGCAGTAGGGTGAATCTTTCCTGCTATGCATCATTGTTGGATCATCAACGGGGGATGTTGATGGACGAATGTCGGACGATGGTTGAAAGGGAAAAATTAGGAAACAGCTTTTCATGGTCGAGACAAGGCTCCATGAGGTCAGTGAATGCGACATTCGCATATTGCATATCCGGGGTACATAGCTGCTACTACTTACGGTGCCGAATATCGAATGCGAAAACACAAAAACATAAAAACAGCTCAACAACTCGGACAACTTGAATCGTCAACAAGATTCAGTTTCCTGTTATAGTTTGCATGTCCCATCATGTGACGTGACTATTTCCGCCCGGGGGTATGTGGTCTAAAACGATTGCGGGCCGGAGCGAGGGCAGTGTGGCTGGGATTGTGGCTGTCGCCAAAAGGAATCAACGATCTAAGGCCCGAAACTTCTAAGCCTCGGGCCTAAATATTTATGAAATTAGAACAAGGCTGCAATCATGACGCAACTTCTATCGATCATGGATGATACCTGAGATACGCAGGTTAGGCATCCTTTTGACATCATTGTGGCTTGCTTGTTGCTAGACTGTTTGAGAATGACTCTCAATTTACGCGTACTTGGATGCCGAGGCGCATTCGGCCTCGAAGCGTGGCGGAACGTCCAAACCCCATGGCATGAACACCATGTCGACGTTGACGTGCAGCAACACGCGCCATGGTCTTGCTTCATAGAGTTAAACCATTTACAACGGGATTAGCATCCGCAGCTTATCAGTTCCAATGCATCGGGTACAGCGGCTAGGATGGGTGAAGACATAGTGGTGCTCTTGGTAGAGCGGAGAAGGTGGACAGTTGAGGACTAGCTGGCCAGGCATAACTATGAAGACTTGTATATCGCAGACAGACAATACGGACTGCGTGGGAGCTCGCGGCAGAAATCGGGAAGGTCAATGGCCGGTATTCCGTTTTCCCGTAGGCACAGGGATCGATAGATGGCTCGCTCGTGCTGCCGACCATTGGCATAGGAACGTGAAAGTGCCGGCACAACACGGCCCTCACCGAGGCGCCCGATGTCCCAAGATCCAAGGCCAATTGGGTGCAAGCAGGTGCGCTGACATGAGCAGACGGCGAGATTTGCTGTTTGTTGGAGCGCAGGCAGCCATGTATAAAACAGCTTTTGGCAAGTGAGGGGTCGAAGATACTCGCGAGACGTCATTGGCGTGTAGAAGCGCGTCAACTGCGCTGCTGGAAAGTGAATGCAGAACCACGATGAATGCGAGGGCTGTCAACGCAGATGCAGCCATAGAACAGGCCAGCGACATGTCAGCTGCTAGCAGCTACACGGCGGCTCTCGGGCCCTGGGCGAGGGAGAGTGGTGAATGCGCCGAAGTAGCGTAGGCTGTCGGGTTCTCTTAGAGCACCACCTTAACGAAGAAAAATTCGCGCTTGAGAGTGACCCTCTTTCTCCCACCTACGCTTGCTTCTCCCGCACACACGACAGCCAATTTTCTTGCCTGGCGCCCCGTCTGCCTTGATCACGTCGCATCCGACCCTCAGACGCCGCCTCAGCCCGCTCCGTCGCTGTTGCACGCACGCCAGACGAGCCTGTACCGCAACCCTCGTGTGCCTGGAGCCCGTACCTTACTGCACCCTCCAACCCTCATTATCCGCCCGCAACCCACCGCCCACCCCGAGCACTCCGCCGACGCAGTCACAGCTGCCCTCTCTGCGCGCCTGCCCACCCCGCCGCCCACGCAGACTCGCTCCAGAGGTTAGTTCCGCCCACAGCACCGCCCACGCCCGCCGCACGCTTGCTTCCTGCCTGCCTTGCTCCCCGCCTCGAGTTTGCTCGGCACGCTGCGCAACCCTCCTCCCCTTCTCCGCCTTGCAGCCTCTCCCAGTTGCGCTCTGTCTTTCACTCGCGCTCCTTCCCGCTTAGGCCTCGGCGGCCCACGCAGTTATTTCGACTTGTCGTGCGCTCGCTCCCAGACCTCCACCAGAACTCCCCACGTCACTTGTTTCCACCACCACGCCTCATATGCTTCCCACACTGCGCTTGTAGCACCTGTGTCCTTCGCTAACCCCCGTCACTGCAGTACGCGCAATTACCGTCACCGTCGCCAAACAGTGAAGTAGGAAGCATCTACTTTCCTCACGTTGTGCGAGACCGCCTCTGTACAAAACCCTCGTCCAGCACACTGCCCAGCTCTCCATCAGTGCAGAGCTATATCGTCGCCGCACCGCTTAGTCGTCAACGCAAGGCTTGGTAGCAGCAAAGAGATTTGCGTGCGGGGAGGTCAAGAGCAACCTCTCCGGACATACCAGCGTCAACACCTGTTGGCCAGCTTGCCGCAGCGCTCCCATCGGGGACCCTAAGCGCTTACTCTCGTCTTACCAGCCGGACTTTAGTCGAGATCCACACAAATTCCAAAATGGCCTCCACATTTTCATATGCGCAAGCCGCGAAGGGCGTCGTCACGCCTGCCACCACGAGCAAGTCGGCATCCGGCTCTGCTACACCAGCCAAGGACGGCAACGGCGCATCTGTCCCAGAGACTAGCGCGTCACCCAGCAACTGGGCCGAAGACGTCGAGTCGGAGTCGCGCCCTGAGCAGCCTGCGAAAACCCGCGAGGCGCGCCCTGAGCAAGCCGCACCCAATGTGGTCAAGGTTTCACAACCCGTAGATGCCTCCAACATATCCTCGCCGGATATGGGAGCCTCCACTTCGTCGACAGTCACCAAGGACGACGACGTATCCTCGATACCGAACACCTCATCGGAGTCAACCACCTGGGATAACAAGTCTCAGGCCTCCACCTCGGTTGATAAGTCGGTTGAGCCAGTCGAGAAGACCTCTGACAAGGTCAAGAAGGCCAAGAACGTGCCTGCTAAGCCTCTCCAAGAGGCGCCTGTACCGACTGTGAACCCTTGGAAGATACGAGCGGACACGATCAAGTCTCAAGTGCAGAAGGTTGCGCCCCAAACAACTCCCAACGGAGTGTCCCATGGAGCAAACGGAGTTCAGGCCAAGAACGGCGACTCAAAATCTCAAGAGAAGATTACAAACGGCGAGAGCAGAAACAAGGGCCGAAAAGAATTCAAGGGCGACCTCGATGTGAGGAACGGTGCTAAGGGCAGGTTCCCCGAGAAGGATGCCAAGGCAGCTCCGGCTTCGAGCGCGCTGCCTCCTCCACCGAACCGCGACCAGGAGTCATGGCCGACTCCCGAGACCGTCATCGACGAGGATCGCAAGAAGGCCCAAGAGAAGGGCGAGAAGGAGCAGAAGGAGCGCAAGGATGGCGCTTCGACTAGCAAGCATGAGTGGGTGAAAATCCCCTACACACCAACAGTTGTGTTCAACACGCCTTTGCCAAACGCGGCAGGCGCCAGGAGAGGTGGCCGTCCCGGAGGACGCGGCGGAGCAGTGAACGGTGGCAGGCCTACTAGCTTTGGCAACGGTGCTGAGCAAATCGAGAAGGATGGATTCGCACCAAACGGCGAACAGACGAGGCGCGAGCGCGCTGAGACAGCTACCCAGGATGCGTCTCCCAAGGCAAAGCGTAACGGCAGCGCAGATGCCCCTATACTTAACGGCCAGGCCCCTGTAGTCAACGGCGACGCCACTGGCAAAGCCGCTGGCCCCGTACCCTCCGAGTCTGAAGCGCAGCCCAGGAGATCGTCATTGTCCAATGTGCCCGCTCAAAACGGCGCTTACCAACGTCAGTACCCCAGCAAGCCCCACAAGGGCCGCCGAGGCGAATTCCACGGTGCCGGAGAGCGAAGGAGAGATGGCGCATCCTCACCTACCAAGGATAACACCTGGGGTGAGCGTCAAAATTCTGCTGGAACGCAGACAGACGCCGCTGGAGATGGTGAGCGTAGAGCGCACGCCTTCCAGGACGGCTCCTCGCATGGCCATTCGAAGCGCTTTAGTTCGTTCTCTAACGGCCGCGAACGTGGCCGCGGAGGTCGTGGCGGCCGTGGTAACTACGCCAATGGACACCACTTCACCAACGGGCACTCCACGTCGAGCTTTCCCTTGGGCCCACGATCGCCCACAACCTTTGTACCTGAGAGCAACAGCTTCTTCCCCGCGCCTCACGGCAAATTCGGTCGCAACAATCACCGTTCACAGTCATTGACCACCGATCCATACAGGTATCCACCGTTCCAGCCCGGGTACCCGGCTCCTATTCAAACGTCGCATGAGATGTATCCTTATGGAATGCCTGCGCCCATGAGCGCTGGATTGCCGTACAGCCCATACGGCGTCGATCAGTACTCGGTCTTCGCTATGATCACGACCCAAGTGTATGCTTTTTATCCGCCCGTCACAAGAAACATGCTAACAGATTACAAGGGAGTACTACTTCTCTGTTGATAACTTGATCAAGGACTTGTACCTACGTCGCCACATGGACTCTCAGGGATTCGTTGCTCTTGAATTCATCGCCGGTTTCAACCGCATCAAGAGCCTGTCTCCTGATATCGACATGATCAGGCTCGTCTGCCAACAGTCTGCCACAATTGAGTACCGCACCAGCGAGAACGGTCAGGACCGACTACGTCGCAAGGAAGGCTGGCAGCAGTGGGTTCTTGACATGGCCGAGCGTGATCCCTCTGCACAGAACGAGGGACCAAAGGAGCTGAACCAGCCTCAGGTCTCTCGCCCTGCAGGCTTCGACCCGTCCAACCCTCCTCAGTGGTCGGCCATGTCCCCAGCATTCAGCCCGTTCGGTAATGAGGGCGCGTATCCCCAAATGAACGGTTTCCATCCCGTTGCCCAGGATGCCGGGTCAGTGCCGGCGGAGACGAATGGTGTGGCTGCCGAAGAAGTGAACGCGGCCGTCTCGAATGGTCACCCAATCGAGAGCTCGACAAAGGCTGTGAGTGGAGATATTCCTGATTCTTTTTCCGACTTGCAACTCGACAGTTTGACAGTCGTCATGCGCAAGCAACCCCCGTCGCAAATGTCGTTGCCTCCTTCCGTTTCCCGAACGTTTTCTAATGGCTCCATCGATAGTAAACATGGCGTGCCAGATGAGCCGGAGAAGCCTATCACCTGCCAATTGAGGGTCAACGGTGCCGGAATAACTGATGGGTAAGTTGCCGTTTCAGAGGAGCTGAATGTATGCGCTAATCACGTCGATAGTAGCCCTGAGAGCCATCTTTATCACCCACAACTCGACACCGACCCGTTCCGATCGACTTCTCCAATCGCCCCTGTTCGCCTCTATTGGGTCAAAGATCACCACAGCCCAGTTCACACCATTCCTTCTGATTCATCGCATGAATCGTATTTTCACCTTCGATCCAAAGCTCTTCATCAGCGTTCCAACGCACCCCTCGGCACAACCCCTTACGACATGAACGTTCTTTACCAATTCTGGTCGCATTTTTTGATTCGGAATTTCAATCAATCAATGTATGACGAGTTCCGCCATTTGGCTTTCGAAGACGCCGCCCACCGGAGGACGGATACTGGCATTTCCAATCTTACCAAATTTTACGGCGAGTCTTTGCTTTCGCCACAGAGCGTGATTCGACAGCGGGTAGCTTCAGACTTTGTTGAACTGATCAAGACCGAAGACGAGCGACGTGCAGCTTTCGATCAGCTGAAAGCAGTTTATCGCAGCGGCAGCATGGACCCTCGAAGCCGACAGCGTATTGATGATTTGCTTGATGCAGATACCTTGGCTCTGTTGACACCGCCATGATGCTTTCAGGGTGCTGTCGCAACTCTGTCGTACGAGCCAAGGTTTATGCATGTCTTCGTCCCGGTCTTCGGTCTTGTTGCTTCTCATCTTCCCCTTGCGAGTTTTCGGACTGTGTATACATTGACAAAAAGTTCATGTTCTGGCGTTTTCTACCCGGTCGGCGGCCGACCAACTGTTTTTTCCTCCTTCGATAGAATGCCCTCGCGTCTCGGAAACCTTTTCCTTTAATGTTCACACGAATTACCAATCCCACAATACGAAATACCCTTCTCAGGAATATCTGGCTTTTCCCCTCTTTTCCCTGGATCTAGGGGCCCCGTAGCATTGAAAGCTGGCGTTTTTGTGTGTGTCTACCTTTTGCATGTTCATCCGACTCAGCATACAAAACTCGATGGCAGCTTTCTCTCCCCTCAGGCATATATGGTAATCATGTTCTTCCTTTACTTATAGGTGGATGTGGTTGCTTGGGAGTCTTGTTTTCCATGAAGCAAAGTATATAAGCGGATGTCAGGTCTGCGGATGTGGCTTTTGCTTTGTAAAAGTACGAAAATGAATACCTTCTGTTCCTGGTATTGAGCTTAGACCCGTATGGTGAAACCTTACCTCGATCTTCCAGGTGTCGCAGGATGATACGCTCATGTATCGTGAAGTGGTTACTGGTGTCGACTCGCATGGCTGGTACTCCGATTCCGGTGCTTTACTTCAGTCGCTACCATTCAATCCCTCACGAGATTTGCATCCGAGCACACTCCGCCAGGCAACAGCAGCGCAACATGACTAAATCACTGCGCCATCAAGCAAACGATGTTTGGAACTTGCAGCGGTAGTTTACAGGCGGAGAAGATCAGGCTTCACTTCACTTGAAACGAAAACCAGGGTGCGGTGAGTGAGTTGGCATGTGATCGTCGTCATTGCTCGGCGTTCCAGACCAATGGTGCCGATCGGTGGCGACATTGACCCTGCGCCTCATTAACGTCGCCGTCCCCACAGTTGGACGCATCACCACTCTCTCCTCTCTTGGAACACACAATCATCATGGCACCTGCCGTGGTGCATCTGTATAATTCGGTGGCCAAGAACGCGAGAGCGTTCAAGTAAGTTCGCAACACTATTCGACGAGGTCGCGTACTGACAGACGAAGGGCTGCCTGGAAACATGCTGCGAAACTCGTACAGAAACAACTACCAGAATCCGCACGACCTGCCGATGCAGTACTACAACCTATCCTCGCTCGGAATGCCCCAAAGCATCCTCTTCACCGCATTGCCTACCTCAAGCAGAGCAAGGGCCGATGGTACACCACCCACAGCCAAATCAGCGCCGCCGTCCGTCGCTTCACCACCTCTGCAGCTCGCAACTCGGGCGTGAAGTATGACAAGGCCTCCTTCCCCAAGTCACGCATTGGAAGCATCGTCAACGCCCAGGCCGGCCGCGCACCCTTCGCATCGACCCTGCGCCCGAACCTTACCGGTGGCGCATTTGGACGAACTGCAGGAGGCTACGGCTGGGGCTCTGGCAGGGCCGGAGGCGCGCGTTACTTTTCGCATGGACCCGCATCGCCCGCCCAAGTCATCAACAACGTTTCTCAGGCTGTGCGAGCGTTCCTCGTCGGTGGACAGAAGGCTCAGTTCGATGGCGTCAACCCTCACAACGGCGAGAAGCGCTTCAAGACTGTGTCCGCGCTCCAAGACCAGGTCAACCGTACGCTGAACAAGGTTCCCAAGGCCACCCCTGGATCCTACATCAGCTTCAACGTTAACCCCACCGTCACCGCTCTTACTCCCCTCAAGGCCGTCAAGGGCTTCACCTCGTTCGCACAGGAGAAGGAGACACTGAACAGCGAGGGTCTCCTCGATGTCCTGTCCGTCGACTTCTCAAGGGCCGTCAAGGAGCTCGCAGCCGTTTTCAACGATCTGCAACGACTGGCGGCACTAGGCGATCTTCCCATTTCGTATGAAAACTCGGTCCTCAAAGTACACTTCCCCGGATGCGATGCGCAAACAGTGGAGACGATATGCAACGATTTTGAGGTCTCCAGAGGCGTAGTTCATCAGGATGCGGACTTTGACGCTTTTGTCGGCACCGACATCGCGTTACTCTTCCCCTTTGCACCAAGCCAAACACCCTCCGAATGTTCATTCTACGACAAGCCCGTTGCGGAGCGCCAACACGTGCAACCCAATATCGACTGGACGCACATGCTCTCGCCATCGCTCGCGGCTTCAGAAGACTTCTCGACCCATTCAGAACAAAGTTACGACCAGCTAGACGACTTTGAAACTGAGCCAAACCCGTGGTTATCCTCTTCGTCCCCTTCAGGATACGATAGCTTGCATACCAGTGAGGCTGATGAAATGGACATGCATACCCCGTTGGAATACCAGGGCGTTGAAGGCATGTACAGGTTCATGGCTCAGTGCGAGTCGCGATAGATGGGCATAGGAATGGTTTGACGAATGATGATACCTCTTGGCTTAGATTGTTAGAATAGCGTTTTGGATATTTTCCTCTCCTTTGTAGAATCGAATCAATAAACCAAATAACATTAAAACGCTAGACTATACGATGTGTAACGGTCATCAAAGCTATCGCAATGATGCCGTACACTAGAATGACCAGCCCGAACCAGTATCAGACCGCAGTCTGAGTCAAAGGCGCACTCTATTCATTCTGGACCCGCAGGAGTTCAGTACAGCAAAACCAAGAGTCATTATGAGCATGGATGATTCATCTCGACTCACGGTGCTGACAGGCGACATCCGCATCATCATCATCATGCCAGCTAGCCGAGCGGCATGGTTCCGTCTCTGCATTAACCGGAAGAGGCAGGGCCTATCGAGCGGTTTAACGTAACAAGTTCGGGTTATGAGTTTATTTCCGGACAAGGGCGTAGGGACATGTCGACCTCCACTTTTTTTTTGCTTGCTTCCTTACTCTTCAACCGAGGGAGGCGCAAACATGACTCTTAACATGTTCGCACGCGTTTGTAAGCTGGAATCTGTGTGTGTCTTGGTGCGCAGAAGTGTGTAGGTGATTGTTTTACGGATTTGAGACAATTGAGAGATTGGAAAGAGCGGGATTGTGCGATTGGGAAGGATTGTGCCGTGTGATACCGTATTCCCGGGAGAAGGCGAAGACGAAGAGAAACGACGAACGAAGACGAGTAGGATTTGGCAAGCGTGAAGATGGAGATGAAAGCACCGCAACGGGAGAAACAGGAGGGAGTCAATGGACATGTAAGAAACGACATGTCAACATCAGAAAAGAGCATGACCAATGCGAACACACAGCCGGATATCCACACAACGACCAACACTCCACAATCCATGCCAGAAACCTCGCCAACCCATCAACCTTCTCAAGCATCAAAATCAAACAAGACTGCCTCTCCCCCGGATACTCACCCAGTCGACGTGCCCCCCAACGGCGGCTACGGCTGGATCTGCGTCGCCGCCGTCGCAACGATAAACGGGCATACCTGGGGCTTAAACTCCGCCTACGCCGTCTTCCTCGCACACTACCTCTCTACCTCCACTTTCCCAGGCGCAACACCGCTCCAATACGCCTTCATCGGCGGGCTATCCATCTCCCAGGCGCTCATCGTCTCGCCCGTAGCCACATACACAACCCGGCGCTTCGGCACCCGAACCACCCTCTTCATCGGCGTATTCTTCGAAACCGTGTCCTTCATCGGCGCGTCCTTCGCGTCGTCCATCTGGCATCTTTTCCTGTCCCAAGGCGTGTGTTTCGGATGGGGAATGGGCTTCCTCTTTGTGGGTTCCGTGGGCATTGCTGCGCAGTGGTTTACCACGCACCGTAGTCTGGCGAATGGGTGTTGTGCAGCCGGGAGTGGGCTGGGCGGGCTGATATATAGTCTTGCGGCGCAAGCGATGATTAGGGATATCGGGTTGCCGTGGGCGTTTCGCACGCTGGCTGTTGTTGCGGGGGTCGTGAATAGTGTTTGTGCGTGTGTGATTCGGGATCGGAATAAGGAGGTGGGGAGTAGGCAGGTATGTTCGCTGTTTCTATTCTTTGTTGTTGGGGATGCGGATGCGAGTGAGGATACAGCAGCAACGGTGGCTTGTATCTTTCATCCAACGCACATCCCAAGCACCAGCTCAAAAAGCTCCATCACAGCCAACGCAACCCTCATACTGACATTCCAATAGGTCAGCTTCGACTACACCCTCTTCAAAAAGCCCCAGTTCATCGGCCTCCTCGCATTCGGTGTACTAAGTATGTTGGGCTACATAGTTCTCCTCTTCAGTCTTCCCAGGTACGTTGTCGCCACACGGAATGCACGAGAGACATACAACTGACCCCGTATCTTCCACCTCTATAGCTACGCCCGCACAATCGGCCTAACCGCCAACCAAGGCAGCATCATCGGCGCCGTCTTCAACCTGGGCCAGGCCCTCGGCCGGCCCCCCATAGGCTACTTCTCCGACTCCATAGGCAGGCTAAACATGGCTGGCAGCATGACGTTCCTCGTCGGAGTCTTTTGCCTGTTAATCTGGATCTTTGCAAAGAGCTTTGGTGTGTTGGTTTTCTTTAGTTTGGTGGGGGGTTGCGTGGCGGGCACGTTTTGGGCGACGGCGGCGCCGGTTACGACCGAGGTTATGGGGTTGAGGGATTTGCCGAGTGCGTTGAGTATTACTTGGTTGGTGTTGGTGTTGCCTACTACTTGTGAGTCTGCGTTGTTCTTTCACCCGAACCCTCCCTCTATTTCGCTTTCAGGGTCGTATTGTCCCACTGGGGATATTCGCTGACGTGGGATAACAGTCTCCGAACCCATCGGCCTCGAAATCGTCGCGTTCAACGGAGGGAGCTATACCGGTGCCATCCTCTTCACGGGCTGGATGTACATCGGCGCTGCGGTTTGTCTGTGGATGGTGAGGACGTGGAAGATTGGTGAGGATGAAGAGGATGCTGCGGCGGCTGCGAAGGGGGGCGTTGATCCCGCTGTGGCTGAGACTGAGAGCTTTCAACGGAGTCCGTTTGTGAAGAGGATGTTTATGATTCGGAAGGTTTGATATCATGCTAAAAAAGACATCCTTTCCAAGCATAGGACGAAGTAGTATGACATAGCACAAATGACACATATCACCTGACTCCCTCTAAGCCTGTACAGTCATTCGAAGCTCCACTCAAACACCTCAATTTTCAAAAAGAACAGTATATATTACCCAATCTGATATCCAACTACTTCCAAATCCCAAAACCGCGCACCTTCCTTCCCTCCACCCAGTATCCTCCCTCCCGTTCATTCCCCAACCATACATAAGAAAAAGCTATATAACCAGGAGAAATCTGTTGTGTTGTATACAATTTGAGCTATGAACTTCAGAAAAACGGTCTTGCGGGGGTATATATTCCAATAGCCAACCTAAGTCGCTGTGCTGTGCTGTAAAACGACAGGAAAGAAAAACGCGAGCAAGCAGAACAAGCAAGCATTAAGGTAGGTAAACAAGCGCAGAACCCATGATAAGGCAGCGACAGAAAACGCTCGTATAGAGCAGCAGCGGCAAAGCAACGCAAAAGGAAAAAACTTCTTTAACAAAGGAAAAGGTTGTTAGTTTTGCAGTTTCGTCGTTCTTGTTTGTTTTGTCATGGTGGCAGAATCTACCGTTGTTGTAGTTCCCTTCCAAAGTTCAACGCTAGTGGCGTGAGTTCGCCATCAACAGTGCTTTCATCGTCGTAGAAGCCGCTTTCGCTGAAAGGCTCGATTTCGGCGTCTTGGTCGTAGGCTTGCTTGCGCATCAGAGGTGGTGTGCGGGGCTGCTTGCCCAGGGCGGGGAAACCGGCTTCGGTTGACGCGCGCGAGCTGTTCGAGTTTGTGCGCAGGGGCTGAGGGCGCTGCGATGAGGATGATAGTTCCGAACCACGGCGGGCGTTGGAGGTTGGTGGTGTCATGAGGCCTGAGAGGAAGGACTGAGCGGAGTGAGGCTGCGCACGGGAGGGCGTTTGGGTTCGCGTGGTGGTCGAGGTGCCTGCGAGAGCGGAGGTAGCCTCGCCACGGCCCTTGCGCCAGTTACCGATGGCGGCAGCAAGCTGGACTGCTTTGGGGGAAGCAAAGTTGGAGAGCGAACTAAGAGTTGGGAGAGACTTTTGTCCGCCCGAGATGAGTCGCTCCTTCTCACTTTGCTCCATCTGCAAGTTGGTGCGGATGCGGATTGCGGCATCACGAACGGTCTCGCGATCGAAGGTTGGCTGAGCAAGGGAGTTGATGAGGTCGTTCAGGTCATCAACACGTACACCAAGTAGCTCACGGAGCCAGTTGATCTCAGTGTCGCGTTCCTTCAACTTGGCTGGGGCCTCAGTGTCAACATCTTCAAGCTGGCGCTCAAGAGCTTCGATACGTCCTTCACGCTCCTGTAGCTGCTCCTGGAGAACACCAATAGATTCGCGCAGCGCTTGGGGCGAGATCTTCTCTGCGCCGCTAGGAGCAAACGAAGAGGCAGACGTAGGAGACTTGGATGCTGCTGCAACAGCGGCATTGGCGGCTTCCTTCGCGACCTGAAGTTTTTCTTCCAGCAACGCGATCTTGTCCTTGAAGTGGTCGAGCTTGGAGTCAGCGAGCGCAAGCTTGTCGTTGTGGAAAGCATCAGCACGATCCTTGTCTTCACGAGCGAATTCCAGGGCGCGAGCATGCTCATGCTGCATGTGCTCAAGTTGGCGTTCAAAAGTGCGCTGCTGCTCCTGCAGGCTGTGTCTGTTGTTCTCGATCGCTTCCTGTACGGCTTGCTTCTTGAGGTCGGAAGCGGCCTCCAGATCCAGTTCGTGCTTCTCCTTGGCTGTATCAGCATCCAGGCGAACCTGGTCAAGCTCAGCGCGGACACGAGCGATCTCGCTCTCAAGCTCGTGGCGAACGATGTTGACTTGGTTGTTAGCTGCGTCAACATCGGCCTCCATAAGCACGCGGGTGCGGCGGATCTCAACGTGCGCAGCATCCCTAGCCTCGCGCATGTCACGCTCGTAGCGCTGGGCGTTCTTCTGGTGCTCCAAAGATTCCCTCCTCAGCTCTTCAATTGTCTCCTCAAGTCTGGCGTTGTGCTTCTGGGTTTGCTCGAGATGAATCCTGAGTCGCATACCCTCACGTTCCTGGGTCTCCAAGCGCTCGAGCTCCCTCTCCAGACGCTCTCGTGTGCGACCTTCGGCTTCAATGCGTGCACTGAGAACCTCGTACTTGGTTGCGGAGGCCTCCTCGTTCTTTTGCCATTGAGCACGCTCAGATGCGATCTGCTGTGAAGCGGCAACCATATCTTGCTGTAGCTTCTCGAGCTTGGTGCGCATCGACTCGCGTACTCGGGTTGCCTCCTCGGCCTGGAAGCGCGCCTCTCCGATAGCCTTGCGCAGCTGCTCTCCTTCCTCGTGAGCGTGCTGCAGGTCACCACGCCACTTGTTAGCGGACATACGGTGTTCCTCGAGCGTAAAGTTGAGTGCCTCGTTCTCCGCGGTGACTGAATCAAGCCTCTTCTTCAGGTCCTCCTCCGAGCTTTCCAGGGCGATGTTTGTAAGCTTGAGCTGCTCGTTCTCAATATCGAGAGTGGCGAGTCTATCGCGCATGTCGGCTGAATCCGCCTGGTATGAGTTGAGGCTGCGGCGGAGGTCATCTCGCTCCTCTGTCAATGTGCCAATCTTGTGTTCGTCATCACGGGAAGTCTGCTGCAGAAGCGTGAGCTCTTCCTCGGTGACCTTGAGCAGGCGCGCAGAGTCCGCTTCACGAGCCTCGAGGGCTTGGCGGGCCTCAGCTTCCTCGTTGAATCGAAGAGTGGCTTCCTTGAGCATTTCCTCAAGGTCCGCGATACGAACATCCCTCTCCTGGACGGCCTTGGAGTTCTCACGCTCGGCAACCTCTTCACCATGGCGCTTCAGAGCTTCCTCAACAAGTTCACGAACCTCCTCAGCCTGAAGATGGTGGCTAGTGGTCTGCGCAATAGAAGCCTTGAGGCTACCGATGACCTGGTAGATTTCGGACATATCGACCTGTGGCTGGGGAATATCGACGGGAGCCTCAAGAGTGGCAGCAGGCTTCTGGTTCGCCAAGGCCTCGGCAACGATAGAACGGATCATATCGGGCTGTACATTTTCGGCAGTTGGCGCACTAGGAGCTGAAGGCTGGTGGGATGCGAGTGCTTCAGCGATAATGGAGCGAATGGTCTCCGCTTGCAATTGCTCCACAGCTGGCGTTTGTTGTGACGCAAGAGCCTCGGTAACGATTGCCTTCAAGTCGTCAGGCCAGATCTGCTCAGGCACTGGGGGTGGCATTGGCTGAGGAGCGTGCGTCTCGAACGCTTCCAACACGATGGACCGGATGTCGTCAGGCTTGACCGATTCCACGGGCTTAGGAAGATGGGTTGCGAGCATGTCAGCAAGGATAGAACGAACGTCGTCAGGCTTGAGAGCCTCAGTCCAGGATGCAATGGTGGTAGAAGCAATCGCATCCTGGACAATGTCGCGGATCTGAGCAGCAGGAACAGGTTCGACAGGTTGTACAGGTGGCTGGTGTTGCGCAAGCGCATCGGTGACGATCTCCCGGATCTTCTCTGGGATCATTGGCTCGGGAACGGGCACCGGAATAGATGTGATCTGTGATTGGTGCATCTCAAGCGCGTCCTGGACGATAGATCGGATCTTCTCCAACTTCCTATCCTTTCCACGAGATCGGTTACGGTAGTCAACGTCGGTCTCCGCTTCGTCGTCTTCGTCGTCGGCATCGCTGTCCAGGCGTGCGCTAGTCGACATGCTACGGCGGCCGCGTCCCGGACGTTGCGACATCATTGCAAGTGCCTCTTGAATGCCTTGCAGGTTTTGCTCTAGCGGGCCAAGACGGTCCTGCAGGAGACGGCCCATGAGGTCATCAACATGCTTGTCGAAAAAGCCGCTGCGTGTCTGGACCTTAGACTCGTCTTCAGTAAGAAGACCTTCGTCCCAATCGCTCATGGGTCCGGCGTCAGCATTGTTCATGTGGCGCACAGGCGAGTCGTATGGGAGCGCAGCCCGCTCATCGTCAAACGGATCCTGCACTGATGTTGCAGAGCCCTGCATCGGCCGTCCCGGGAAGAATCCCCGGCGGGGGCTGGGGCTGGGGGCGTCACTGCGCATCTTGAAGTTGGGTTGCAGGTCATTGCGCTCAAACACGTTTGGCGTTCTCTGGGGGGAAGACTGGTCCCAAGAGGCTTCGTCGCGCTCAACGCCAAAGTCCGAGCCCTCACCATCCATATGCTTCATGACAGCATCAATGTCGTTAAAGGAAGCATCACCAAGTTGGTCGAAATCAGCACTTTCGCTTTCAGGGTAGCCCTTGTGCCTGCCAGATTCCATAGCAGTCTTGAACGAGCCGTCGTCGCTAGGCCTGTACGTAGTTGCTGGGCTTCTGCTTGCGTATCTTGGTGGAGACACTTGAGACTTCTCGGGATCTTCAACTTGAGACGGCTTCGTAACGTGGAAGCCGAAGTCGTAGCCAGCACTGTTGAACTGCGGTCGGAACTCGAAGGGCTTGGCGTTGGCAGAAAGCGTGCTCTTGTGAGAGTGCTTGTTGCCCAGTGGCTCGGGCTCCTCGGTAGTTGGCGTGGGTACATCGCTTGCGTGAGGCGTATCGTCGTCTGCACCTAGATCGCTCTCTGGTGCAGGCGAGATAGGCTCCATGATGACTTCTTCCGTCGGCTGCGACAGAGGCTCGGGGCTCTTCGACTTGGCCTTGATCTGCTCACGTACGGGCGACAGGTTCTCCTTGTCTTCTGCGACGGCCTCCCTTTCAACTTGAGGCTCTTGCTTGCTAGCGTTGGGCTGTCTGACTTCTGCCAAAGGCTGCGATGCAAGCACGGGCTGGAGTGCAAACTTGGGGACATCGTCACCATCAGCGCGGTCACGGCGAGCTCGCTTTTCGCGCCCGTCGGCTTGCTTGGGTCGGCCAGACTCGTCCTCGTGGTCCTCACGGCCTTCAGTCTCGGGAGTCTGCGAGCGCGTGTTGTCCGGACGGATGATCGGCACGGCCTTCGAGCGTGTGGCGGGCTTGACGATGTCGCTTTGAGATAGGTTGACATCTCCAAAGATCTTCGAGGAAAAGCTTGTTGGAGCAGGAGCCGGCTTGTTAGGGTTGAAGGTAGACACGCCAGGGTTGAAGGTGGGCGCATCTGGCTTGAAGGCTGGCGGGCTGGAGAAGTTGAAGCCACCGGACGGGAATGGAGAGCTGTCTGCCGCAGGCTTGAACACAGGAGCTTCAGCCACAGGCTTGAAGGCTGGGGCATCAGGCTTGAACACGGGTGCATCCGGCTTAAAGGCAGGAGCCGACACGTTGAAGTTGGCCAATGCATCGATGCTGGGCTTGTTGTTGGCTGGGACAGCAGCAGGAGCAGCAGCTGTAGGTGGCTTAACCGCGGGTGCAAAGCTGAAGCCTGAGGAGAAGGATCCTGGCTGGAAAGACGCTGCAGGGTTGAACTTGAACTCCTTAGCCTCGACATTGAGCTTCGAGATGGAAGAACGCGAAGCGTGCTTGCTGTGCATCGCCGATGCAGGCTTGCTGAATGCGAACTTGTTGTCCTTCCATGAGTTGCTGACCTGGGACGGTGCCTGGGAGTGCTGCGCAGAGCTCTGTGTAGGGTTGCGAACCTCTCCATCTTCCAAGCTGGGGTTTGTGTTCTCTGAGATGTTGGTCTTCGCACCGTCGCTGTCGGAGCGAGGGTTCTGCTGGGCAGGGAACGAGAAGGAGACAGGCTTCTGAGACTTGGTGAGGGAATGCGACTTGCTGTGCGGCTGAGGTTGGTGCAGGATCGTTCGCGAGTCCTCCCACGTAGGATTAGCCACAGCATTGGAAGGCTTGTAGGATACGTTAGTCTCTGGCTCCGTACTGAAGTCACCTCCTTCCGCAAACTGCTTGTCGATGGCTTCTTCCAAGTGATACTCTTCGTTCGCCGCCTCGCGTTCAAGGTTCTCACTAAGGTTATGGCGATGACTACGAGGACGCGGTACAGCAATCTCTGGTGCAGGTTGAGTGGCATGCTTCATAGCCGGAACCTCATCCTCCTCATCTTCATCCTCGGGTACTTCGGCCAGTGTGGAGGACGGACGCAAGCCAAGGACCTGTTGTTGCTGTTGCTGTAGAAGCTGGTTCTGTAGCTGCTGCTGTTGCAGTTGCATCTGCAATTGGAAGTCGTCCCTCTGCGTCGGCGTAATGGGAAACTGCTGGCCAGGTCTCATGCCGAATGGAGAATGTGGCGAGATCATTCCGGAAAGATCAGGCCTGCTCAGAGCAAGAGCAGGAGAGCCACTGCGTCCATCTTGAGAGTTGAAGTATCCAGCAGGCGACCAAGTACCCGAAGGTGAGTAACCGTGCTGAGCAAAGTTTGCAGGCGACCCAAAAGTTGAATGGCGATGCATGTGCATGCTGGGACGCTGGTTTCCAAAAGCAGCCGGAGACGCGATCGATTGTCGAGACATGTGCCCAGGCGAGGGTCCGAATGGAAAGCCGGCGATGCTGCCTTGCCTGGCCATGCGAAGACTGCCAGCTGAGGAGGTCGGGATCGGCGGAGTGAACCCTTGCCCTGGGTGTTGCTGTGATGACGCTGTTCGCGACATGGGAAGAGGGATATCTTCCTCGCCACCGATACTGACACCAAGTGCTGCCAGTTTAGCTTCAAGCAGAGAGTTCTCGTAGTCCTTCCACTCTGATTCCTTCGAGACGCGGACCTTGTACTGCTTGTTGGAGTTGGCGCGTTCTGCCTTGACATCCTCCTCAGCGGGCCAGATGGCACGGTTATGTGTCTCCAAGCCTCCAGTACTGAAGCCACGAGTGTCGTAGCCCTGCTGCTCGAGCTGTCGGAGCTTGTTGTTAACAGCCTCTGCAGTCATCGGCTTCGGAGGGAACCCTGGGTTGCCCCTGGGAATGTCTCGCGGTATCGAGATGATGCAGCCCTTGCCCTTGACAATGACCTTCTTTCGCATCCGAGGTTGCGCAGGTGCTGCACCTGGAGGAGCCAAGAACGACTTGCTTGGGGTGTCGGGAAGTGGCTTGTTCGACAACTCCTGGTTTACTTTGGAGGCGTCCTTGTTCGACTGCTTGCTGGGAGTTTCATCTGCCGGCTTAGCTGTTTTTGAAGGAGTCGGTACCGGCGTCTTCTCAGCCTGAGCACTGTGTCCATTCGTGCTGGGACCTGATGCGGAGTTCTGCCTGGCTGTCGCCAGCTCAGGATCCGCGTACTTTGAGGCCATCATCTTGCCGAGTGCTTCCTTCTGGTCTTTACTAAAGTGGCGCCAAAAGTCCTGCTGGTTCAGAGTCTTGTTGTTGTTCCTTTGCTTGTGTCCTCGTTTCGGCGGAGGAGCTAGTGGTATATCCGGTTCTCCACCTGATCCCTCTGTATCGCTGTTATTACTCCGCCAGTCGTTTGTCTCGCGGTTCCAACGCTCTTCTAAGAATCGCTCAACCCACTCTTGCGAAGTCGGGTTCGTGTCGGACGCGCGGGGAGTAGTGCCGGAAGCTCGTGGTTCTTTGGTGGGAGTCACTAAATTCGGCAGTCGAGAGCGGATTAGATGTTCGAGCGTGAACTGGTTCGGCGAGGCGTTCCGTTCTAGACGCGGGATAAGATGCTCGAGGTTGAACTGGTTCGGCGACTCTTCCTGCAGATCTAGCCGGGATGGAAGCAGATGTCCGAGGCCGAATGTGAGTCCGGAATTTTCCTCTTCAAAGTCGTCGCTGCCGAAATTTGTCGAGACCTGACGCGAGGGATTAAAGACGGGCGGCGGGTGTCTGTAGGGACTGCCCCAGCTGGCCGTGTAGTAGGAAGTGTCGGTTCGGTCGTGTCTCGCAGCGTTGGACGGGGTGCGCGGGTCGTTGCCCAGTATGGAAAAGGACGGGAGCGTAGGGAGCTCTGGGCTCGAGTTGGCTAGGGTGCGAGCCGGCGAGGGGGCCGTCCAGGTGGGCGAGACTGCTTCACGCGCCTCGGGCGGAGTCGAAGCTTCACCAAAGTGCCCGGGAGCAAATGGGGGCGATGAGGGCGGCGGCTGCGAGGACGGCGTGGACTGTCGAGCGTGCATCCAAGGGTTTCCCGCGTTGGCACAACTCGACGAGCTGCAACTCTTCTTTTTCCGTCTCGGATGCTGCGCGCGTCAAACAGGCGACAAATGTTCCGACGACGCTGCAGTCAGTGCTCGGGCAAAGAAACGCGCGTAGAGAATTTCGCGCCGGGTCTGCAGTAGGATTACAAGGTAATATATCAAGGAAAGGCTGGGCTTGGTGGCTAAAAGAGCGACATAGGGTGGGATAGATGCACGATTCTGGAGACGACAGGACGAGCGAACATCCCGAGGCAGCAGCAACAGCGGATGAAGCAGGAAGAGAGGCAGTCGGAGGCGTGCCAGTGTCGTCGACAAAATGTGGACACGGACAGGAGAGCAGGCGAGGCTAATGTCAGCCATGCACGCTGCTAGCGCCTGATGCCAGTTGGCGTCAGGGGCCTTTCCGCCGAGGCCACATGGGACAGAGCTGCAGCAACGCCATGCATCAAACATCCCACCCTCCAAGACCTCGTTCGCTCTCAAATTCCCTTGACCTTCAATGTGTCTTTTAACCTGGATGCAGCTGCAGTCTCATCACGCCTTCGCCTGGTGCTACGACGCGTCTCCGTCACTGCTAATAACACGACATTTCGACATGACATGGGTGCCTCATTGCCGGGACTAACCCTCGCAGCCAATCGTACAACGGCACGTCATGTCTGGATGCGTCATTGGCAGCTTCCAACGACTGGACGACAGATCCTGATACCCCGCCGAAGAAGCTGCCGGACAAATCGATACTCCAACCCTGATATCCCCCGGCTACCACACGCGTCGTATAAAACCATAGCACGTTCATACGCCTTCTCGCACGCGACGAGCATGGTGCAGCGACATTGAGAAAGGGGACCTGACTAGTGGTTAGACAACGGGAGCTAATGCTGCCCTGCAAGGATAGCGATGTCTTGACAGGCCTGTCGAGCACCCTTCTAGAAAAGACATCATGCACCCATGTACAGCTAGATGAAGAGGAAAAAGCAAATTCTCCCATTTGAAGCGATTGTGTACAAATGAATGGACGGCTGGAACATAAAGAGCTGGAATCTTTTGTCGCGTATCGAATATTACGGGCTGCACTGGCACTGTCCGCCATCGCCAGTAGTTCCGCCCACGAAAACGACTTGTACGGAGGTGAACCTAAGTTTATCAGCAAAACCGTCTACATCCAACAACAGAAGACTTACGCTGCGGTGGCTGCAAATATCTCAACAGGACGAGCTGTCGTGAAGATAGCTAGAACAGATGCGAACACTCCCGAGAAAGCTGCAACAGCCGCGATTCTGTATGGAAGATTGTTGATCATATACAGCGCAACGATAGCAGTCGACGGAATGATAGCCGATAGTACCACGTTCAGCGCTCGAGCGAATCGGTGGAGGACTTCTAGCTTGACTCGCCCTATGCCTGTCTCTTCTGATCCCGCCATCGGCTCCTGGTTCGAGACGGTGAGCGCAGTGAAAGTGTGAGTGTGATCGATACTTACTAGAATCCTTTTCCGTAGGCGAGTTGGAAGATGGGGTATCAAGCTCATTTCTAGCCATCGCGTGAATCTATCGTCGGAGGGTCTACTGGAGATGGAGATCAAATCCGGTCGCTCCACGTCGTACGCTCGATATTCGCAGCCTTCGAGGAAGCTTTTGCCTCCTTCGTCGTGTTGCAGCCAGACCCTGAGCCATTTCTGGTCGTTCTTGTTGGCGCGATCCAGTTTTGCGATGCTGGCTTGCTGGAGTAGGCAGTCATCGTCAGCGGTGTCAGTACCCAGTCTTACGATTTGGGGCATGGGTGGAGCCACACTGTAGTCTTTCAACTTCCTTCTAATCTCTAGGACCTTTTCCCATTGAGGTTTGTTCGGTGGCCTCTTCATCTCCCATACACTCCTAGCAAAGTTCTTTGTACTGGGATCCGTTCCATGCTCGTCCACATGAGTGATAACGTCGAGCTCTTGCTGCAAGCAAAGGAGCTCAGCCTGCATGTACAGCAGGCTGCGTGTGTTGAGTTCGGCGAATTGCTTGAAGATTCCAAGGCCCTGGTCTAGATTCCCTCCCATGAACTTCGCAAGTCCGGGATAGCCATTTTGAATTTGATCGATTGATATCGTAGTCATCGCAGATTGTTAAATGAAGCAGATAGAAGCCATTCGGAAGTACTGTGTTAATTGACCCCGCTTTCATAAATCGTGGTGGCGGAATTCAGCCTTGCTGCGTGCAGTCAGCCGCCCAGTCAGCCAGCTTGGCACACCAGTGGTGTCCGTCTCCAGCCCAAAGCTCTCTCAGGCTGATTTCTACTACTGTGCACTGTTGATAAAGCTGCCTAGATACCATCCTGGGGCCGTGTGAGACACTAGCAATACTAGTCGCGCTTATAGTCTTGTTCTCCCCGTACATACCCAGGTAGCACTAGGCAAGCCAGATAGAACGACAAACGAGTGGCTCTTGCAGGACATCTTCAGTACAGTAGCCCCGGGGATCATCACAAGTCAACCTCCCCACTTTTCCGTACACCCAACGTCAATGGGAACCCCTGCAGGTATACCGGTCACCTTTGCCCGTGAGACGACACAACCATGCGGATTTACATATGCACATGCATCTACTACCATTCCGAGGTGGACCCAGAGTAAGCTTTTGAGATGTTTCAGTATCATACCTAACACAAACAGAGAACCAAAGAATATACGACGAACAGCATGACGCCAACAGGAATAGGGCCCAGCAGGCAGAGCTTATACAGATTGCAGAAATCATGGGCCAGCAGCAGCAGGTCAACCAAGCACCGCAAGGAAATCAAGTACCTCAGAGACAGAGTTTACCAGATATGTCTCTTCCGCAGCAAGGAAATCAAATACCACAAGAAAGCCCATCATCGCAGGAAAACCAATCACCGCAAGAACACCAAACGCCACAACCGGATCACCAGCAGCAGGCCCACCAACAGCACCAGAGTTCAAATTGGCAATGGGACCAAGCGGGTCAGCACTACTATCAACAAGTCTACGACAATAACTGTATGTGTTTTCTGCCCTAACGGAACGGGTCGGTAATTAATATGATGAAACCAGCTCAGCAATGGTACACAGTGTGGTGGGACTACAACGAGGGGCGCGCATACCGCACTTTGAGGGACGAGCAAGGTTAGTAGCCCTCATGTTAGATCAGAAGCCTAGACAGTGTGATGACGTGGATCAATAGGTCGTGATTACAGTGCATGGGTATAGTCCATCATCCGCCGGGGTCCACGATTCTTATGAAGCTGAGACCAAGCACTTAGCAAACCAAAATCCCAACTCTATACCTCACGCCTTCCCACCCATCCCATAACTATCATACGGAAACTCCTCCAAACTCCCATGCAACCTCCCCCACCCATCATCAATCTCCCCCGGCATACCAACCCTCCTCTTCCCCTGCGTCACCTCAACCTCACTCTTCTGCAACTGCTTCTCCTCATCCTCCTTGTGTTCGCCCGTCAACCCCGCCAGCACCTCCTTCTCCCTCCCCTTGTACTCAACCAGCAGCTCCGGATGCGGGCACCACACAACCTGCATACCGGCCCGCCTCCCCGACTCAACGCCCGGCACGCTGTCTTCGAAAACGAGACATTCTTCTGGTTGGATGGGTGGTTGACCTTCTACTTCGAGGGACTTGTTGAGCGTGGAGAGGGCGAGGAGGTAGATATCTGGTGCGGGTTTACCGCGTCCGGCAGGTATTCTTGGGTCGTCGCCGAGGACTTGATGTTCCTTCTTGAAATGTGCAAACAACTCGCCCAAATGCTTGCTCTTAATCTCAAAGTTGTTCTTGTTACTGCTTGTTGCGAGCGCCATGTGTACGCCTCTGGACTTCAGCCCTGCAAGTAGGTCCATAACCCCCGGCAACGGCTTCGTGGTGCTGAAGATATCTTTCTGAAGTTCTTTTTGCTCGACGAGGAATTGCTCGTGCGAGATGGGGAGTTGCGCCCAGTCGTGGAAGATTTTGCCGGCTTGGGGGCCGGGCCGGCCCTGTAGTTGCGCTTTTATGGACCAGGGGAGGGGTGGGCGGCCGTAGCGTTCGAGGATCGTGTTGGTTACTATGCTGTAGAGATCTTCGGAGTCGATGAGGAGGCCTGGAGAAGTTGTCAGTGGTGGTGAGGGGGAAAGTGATGGGTGGCTTACCGTCCATGTCGAAGAGCGCTGCCCGGATGCGGGGTGGTGGGGTTGTACTGAGGATGGTCAGCATGGGGGAGTGTTATATCCGAGGATGTTTCTTACGTAGAGCTCATCTTGGGCGTATTTGGGGGGCTTGTAATCAAGTATCTGGCTGTTTTGCGATGTTATGCAGGTGCAATTGAGGCTTGTCGAAAGTTGGGGTTAGGTGAATGTTTACCCCACGTGGCCGAGGCACGCTAGTCGGACCCCCGACCACAGACGTCACTTCGAAAACAGATCGACCTTTTCTCCAAACACACCCGCATAACCCATACACACTTTACGCGTCAACTCTGCTTTGGTATCAAGCCACCATGTCATCACAGGAAGAAACAGCGACAAAAGCGGAAGCATCTGCAATCGAGCCCTCAACCCCAGAAATCTTCCCCCCAGACGAAGAGAAAAAGCTACTCGACGAATCCAACACAGAGAAAGCTTCAGCGAACAAAACGTTCACATCCGGAGAATACAACGGCGCTATACAAGGCTACGAAAAAGCCCTAGCAGTCTGCCCCTCGTACCTCGAATACGACATCGCCGTCCTCCGCTCCAACATCGCAGCCTGCCACCTCAAGCTCTCAGAATGGAAACAAGCCGTAGAATCCGCGACACAAGCCCTCGAAGCACTAGATAGGATAGACCCACCAGCGCAAAAAGAGCCAGAAAACGATGGCGCAAACGCAACAACCGGCGGCGGCGCAATCGCCGAAATCGACGACACAACCGAACTCTACCTCGACGCTCTCACGCGGACAAACCACACCATAAACGACGTCCACAAGCTCCGCACAAAAGCCCTGCTCCGCCGCGCAAAAGCCCGACACGAAGTCGGTGGCTGGGCCTCGCTCCAAGGCTCTCTAGAAGACTACCAAGCCCTTTCCAAACCGCCCCACCAGCTCTCGAGCCTCGATCAGAAAGCCGTACAAGCCGCTTTACGGAAGCTACCGGCGGAGTTGGATGAAGCGAAGAACACGGAGATGGCGGATATGATGGGTAAGCTGAAACAATTGGGCAATGGGATACTCAAGCCGTTTGGGTTGAGTACGGAGAACTTTCAGTTTACAAAGGATGAGGGGAGTGGGGGGTATAGTATGAATTTTAATCAGGGGGGGAAGTAGATCATGTTGGAATCGAGTAGGTTGAGTGCGTTGAAGAGATGGGTCTCAGACTCGTAGAGCAGACACGGATGATGGGACTATATCCATGCAGTGTAGTTACGACCTTAATCATCATGTCAATACACTAATCGTCATGTTATTGTGAGAAAGGGAGCAACAAACCATGAACATCTGTCAAAACGCGATATGCACGGCCCTGATCATAGCTCCACCATTGTATATACCATTCACGTGCTAACATAACACACCTATCGTTAGCTGTAAACCGCATATCATCAAGATCGAAAATTACACATACCAGAATCATCATAAACCTGCCGGTAAAAATGCCCCGCCATATCTGCTCGCCATTTCAGCGGTCCCTGGAGTTTGACACGAACGCGGTGGCGCTGGTATACTTCCGGCGGGGGCTGGTCGTCTTCTTGGTGTTGTTGACCAAATAGTCCTACGATTTGTGTTAGTTGACTTCGCTTTGAGGGTATCTGTTCTGGGCGTTGTTACGCTGGCAGGTGTGGATGTCTTGTGGAGCTGGATTTGATTAGATGGTTCGCTAGAGCATTCTCGGGGCTTACGCATGGGGAATGGCCTTGTTGGAACGGGGTCGAAGGTAACGATATCGAGATCTGGCGGTGGGTTTTCTAGCATTTCGGCGTGGTTGAAGTGAAACAGAAAGGTGATTATGTAGGCTAATTTGAACATCATCTTGCTTGATGTACCGACGTAAAGACGCGGTTATTGGAAGTGTTACTCTTGGCTGGATGCTGTCAGAACCAGGACTTGGTGTTGATTGTGTGTGATCATGAAGCTGGCGACTGCAGGAGCTCATTATATCCGTCATGCTTTACGTTCTGAGGGCTGCTTCAATGTGGCGCGGTCGTGTTGAACATTTTAGGCTACAGTACTGAAGAAACATATTCAACAAGTCTGACTGTGGGGGCGTATGGCTGTCAAAGGGCTTCACCGGTCTGTCAGGCTGATTATTTGCGTAGCTGACGTGTGGTGCAGCAACGCCGGGAGAGGTATACAGGCTTTTGCTGACAGACTTAGGCTCACCTCCGTACCGTTCGGTTTCATAGGCGGGCCGGTGCGTGTACTATACATGTGAGAAAGATTTCCAAATGTCATAGAGTCTTGCATCGGACGACCCTGCATTTTGCAATCTAGATTCAGTCATGAAAACATGATTCGTATTCGTTTGTCATATACTCCATCATGATGTGATCATTAACCCGCACTGCGCACCAGCACGCTAGGATAGGACTCGGAAATACGCAAGCGACCTATAGATGCAACCTCTCTTCTCCATCTTTCAGTCAAAGGTATCAGACTCCAACCCCTCTTGCCTCAAAAAGAGATTGAGGCAGAAACGCCCGTCACCAGTCATGCGCGCCATGCCCACCCAATCAATCTCGTGCAGTCATACGCTTGTCGCAAGAAGATGGAGCAACTACGCCACTTCCTCAATCTTGGGCTTGTCGCCTGATGCGGCCGCCTCGGGGGTCTTGTCCTGGCTGGCCTTGTTCTCGTCGTCGTTCTCGAGTTCGGGCATGTCGTCGTCATCGTCGTCGCTGTCGTCTCCGCCCATGCCACCCATACCTGGCATGCCTCCCATACCGCCGGCACCGCCCATACCCTGCATCATGCTGGCCATGTCCATGCCCTCCATTCCGGGCATACCGCCGCCGCCAGCGCCGAGCTTGCTGAAGTCGATGCCGCCGAAGCCACCGTCGCCACCGCCACCGCCGGCCATTGGGTTCATCTGGTTCATGGACTCGTCCTCAGGTGCCTCGTCTTGCTCGTCCTCGTCGACCCACTGTAATGAGTTAGCGTACTGCTCTTGAATGTTCCGATATCGCTCAGCCTACCTTGTCGAAGTTGGTCTTCAGGAAGTGCATCTTCTTGGTGTCCTTGAGCAGGCGGGGCCAGAACTCCTCCTTCATCTCCTTCTTGCGCAGTACCATTGTGACATCGCGACCGCTGTGGCTTATCTTGGACTCCTTGGGGTCGATCTCGGCGAAGAACTCGAGGTCGATGGCGTATGTGCACTTCTTGGATGTTGAGGTACCCTTGAAGCTGAGTGACTGCTCCTTAAGATCTAGCTTGAGGTCTGACTCGGGTACATCGGCGGCGACGATGGTGAGGTATACGTAGTTCTTCTCCGGGTCATCGGCGGACGAGCGTTGCGCCCAGGTGACTGTCGCGCGTTAGCATTTGTTGAGTACCGTGGTTGCAGGCTCTGAAGATGGTATATATCGGTCGCGAAAGGCGGTGCAAGGCGCACGTGGAAACGAGGGCTGGGAGCGGACGAGCAGCCATGTGGTGCGCTCCGATAACATCTCAGAGCTTGCATAGCGGGCAAGGCTGCAGCTTACCTTCGGGAGTGACAGTGGACATGTTGAGGGTGGAAGTCGTCTGTTGTTGTTTCCAATCGAGTGCGGAGAGTCGTTCAGGATGTGGGAGTGGTTTTACGGGGAGTGTGGTGTGTAGTTGTGGTGTAGTGTTTGTGTTGACGAAGCAGATTGAAGGTGGAAGAAATGCAGTATGTGGAGGGACTAGCGTGGAAAGCAATAGAAGCTCTATGGAAACTTGGAGTCGAGGGCCCCGGTTTTGGTCGATCAATTACGGAAAACAACTCGCAGGAAGATGCAGCGGCAGATTCGATAGGTGTCTTAGATGCGCCTTGCTGTCTCTCCCAGTGCTGCGTCGAGGCAATGCTGCGTGGATGCTTGGGGCTAGTGGGTTGTTGCGACTGCCCCGCGAAAGAGCTCAACGTCACAATGGGCCCGAGCTCGATCCTGGAGCGGTTGCAAGGCACCCGAACAACGCCTCGGACCCTTACACGTGCACATGAGTCTTGCATTCTGCATTCCACCACAAATCACTGCGCCGTATTCTACCAACACGCTTCCACCGCAACCACATTAGCGAAGCCGACGAGACGCGCTATCTGAACACCTTCACCGACACCCGCGTTATCCGCATCTACCTGCGCATACAACACCTCGATAAGGCATCGATCAATTCAATCGCGCAGAGCACACCACATTGAGCGCCCACCATGGAGACCATCAGAGGTCTCCTGTGGAAGCCCACACCCGAGGAACAAGTACCTACCCTCCCCCCATCCCCTCCACTCCGCACCCTCCTCTAACACCCACCCCCAGAAGCGCAAATGCAACGCCCTCGTCCGCCAAAACGTCCGCAAACTCGACCGCGACATCCAACAACTCAAAGCGACCGAACAAAAAACCAAAACCCTCATCCAGCAATCCTCCAAACGCGCCGCCCGCAACCCATCCATGGCCAAGCAAGCCAACCAAGACGTCCGCATCTTCGCCCGCGAGCTAATCCGCGTCCGCAAGCAAAACAACCGCCTCATGACGTCCAAAGCGCAGCTCAACAGCGTGCAGATGCAAGTCAACGAAGCGTTTTCGGTGCGGAAAATAGAGGGCAGCATCAAGGCGAGCACGGGCATCATGAAAGACGTGAATAGCCTGGTTAGGTTACCTGAGCTGACGGGCACGATGCGCGAACTTAGCTCTGAGCTTATGAAGGCGGGGATTATTGAGGAGATGCTGGATGATACGCTGGGCGAGAATGAGATGCTGGAGGGGGAGGCGGATGAGGCTGAGGAGGAGGTGGATAAGGTTTTGAGTGAGGTGCTCAAGGATCGGTTGCCGCCGAGTAAGGCGAAGGAGGAGGAGTTGCCGGCTGCGCCGCAGGCGGAAGAGGAGGAGGAAGAGGATCAGGCGGAGATGTTGGCGCAGATGCGGGGACGGTTGGAGGCGCTCAAGAGCTGAGTGGGAGGGGTTGTATATACAGGCATCTTTTGGGCTTTTTAGACTAGACAGAGCGTGCGTGATGCGCTGATATGGTGTTGAGGCGTACTATAGGAGCAGTTGCATACCCCCCAAATCTGAAGTGCGGACACGATGGCACAGTCCATCTGTCGTAGCAAGCATCATCACCACGTTTCTGTCAGGATTTACGTGGTAGCAACGTCTCTTCGTTCAAAGCGCGCGAACGCGACTCACGAAGCCATGTCAAACTACATGTCTCATAACGTGTTTGGTATCAATTCGTAATCAGTCGTCCTCCCACGCACATGCATCCACACACAACAAAGCTTCCCTTCGATCCATCATGACAACACTATTCATCTCTTCCAGTACATCAACTCATAACAACAGAGGCTGAGACCCCACATACACATCAATCAATCTCCCCTGATAATCTTGCCAACATATTTCAACTCCCATTCCTTAGGATCCTCGCCTACAAAGCGCGCATTTGCCTTCTGATCTAGCATCTGCATTGTCACAGCAATACCATCATACCACTCCCCTACTTTATCAGCCGTGTCCTCGCTCCAAACAGTGAGCACGCCGTCCGGACTGCGAGGCGTGGGCTTAGGAGGAACGCCGCGCATCTTAAGAAGCATGTTGAGGATGTCACTGAACTTCTCGCCTTGCTGGGAGAGCAGCGAGGGGGACTTGTCGAGCGGCCATCTAGGATTACGGGGCGCTTGGTGGGGAGGGAGGTCTAGTTGAGAGGCTGGCGGTGATGAAGTAGATTGTAAAGCTGAAGCTAAATCGCTGTCAGCGCTGGGTGGGTGCTTGAATGCGTCGTCGGCTTCTGGGGCGGGTAGATTGGTAGATGGCATTTCCCAGGAGCGGAACAGCCAGCACATGCGCTCTACACAGGCGAGGAGGATGACGGCGACAAGGAAGGTTTCGAAGGGATTCGCTTGTTGACGCTGTAGGAGGCGTCGTTCCAGGTCGTTCATTACGATGCGTGCTAGGCATGCGGCTCGCTTTTCTGTCGCGCCCATGAGCTGTGTAGTGATGAGGCTGTAGGAAGATTCGTGCTCGAGGGGCGTGATGGGCGTGCGAATGGCGTCCTCCATATCTCCTGGTGCCAATGTCGACGGAGTGATGGTAGGCGCGAGCGAGGGATTTGAAAAGAGGAACCATTCAAAGTTCCGCGACGTGAGCACGCGCGTGAGATTCCAGAGTTCTAGGGCCTTTGATATTAGTCCATCTGCGCTTGACGATGCAACGCTCTTGGCGGTCTGTACAGTCATCCTCATGAAGTTCGAGTCTTCGGTATCGGCAAAGTGGCCACCCATCTTCTTGATATAGTGGTCTAGCTTCCCACTGACATCGTCATCACTGTCTATGAGTTCGAGATCCGGAGTAGCTAGTCCAGCGAAGATCGCAGGATCGATGTCCGCGTTCTGCGCTGTCTGCGTCTGCTGACATTTCAGCGGCGTGAAAGTAGCAAAGATACCGGAATGAGGGAAGTGGGTTGCTTCTATGCGCCCTGGAGTCTGATCGAGCCGTATCTGGCCCTTGGCTTGATTCGTTGCATGGAATGCTAACACGCTATGAAGACCTGCAGAGTAGAGACCGAACTCCTCTGCAATCCTTGTCCTGATACATGGCTGCTTCCATAATCGCGCACTCTCGACGTTCTGACAGGTGTTGCATGGGTTGTCGCCCGAACATGGCTTTTTGAGCATGCGACACCGAATGCACGCACCTCGCTTGCGCACCTCCTGTACTTCTTTCCGTCTGGAGTCTGTGAAACGTCCCCTGACCTTGGGCTTAGCCGGCTTCTGGTTCATGCTGAAGTCGGTGGTGAAGTGGGTCTGGTTGCCTGGACTCATCGCAAGTGGTCGTTGATGGCTCATTCCCTTATTTAACTGGTCGTTCGCGTGCATCTGGTCTTTGCCATGGTCTTGTAGCATCGGGTCCAGTGAGTTGGGCTGTATATTGGGCCAATGTCCTCGTCCTTGGGGATGGAAGAACTTGCCGTCTGACATACCCTGCATACCATGCGCTGAGAGATTCATGTCCGACTCCATAGGCATACCGTTTGACAGCGGCATGAGGTCATTCGCTGCTGATGCTGCCATGACGAGAGACGGAACCATGTGCGACATCGATCCAGAGCTTGACAGAGGCATATGACCCATGTGTGGTGAGGCAGTTGGAGAGTGATGCAACGACCCATTGAACTGGTACATGGAGGGCATTGCTGGCGCATGCGACATGTCCATCCCATGTGAGAGGCCGCCCATATCAGAGCCATCGGGCCGATCATCCTGTATCAGAAATTCTTCCAAAAGCCCCGCATGGCTCGCATTGTTGTTGTGGTTGTGGTTGCCATGGTTGTTGTGGGCCTGCGACGGCTGCTTCTCTGCCATGCGCTTCCCAGAGAGGTCCAGATGTTGTCGCGACACCTCCGCCAGCGTCTCAAGCGCAGACAGCTGCTTCGACGGCGCAAAAGGAAGGTTCATCTTCTGGCCATGCGGCATCTGGCTCGGTCCGGGTGCGTTGGTGGTGGCCGTCTGCGTCATATTGTCGGGGAGTGGCAGCTCGTGCATCTGCAGCAGCGCGCGCTGGCGGTCTTGAAGCGGTAAAGCGGGACATTTCTTAACGAGATGATTCGTGAGGCTGTCTATGCGACCTTTGGGAAACTGCCATGTGTAAGCTATCATTGCTCACTCTACACCGTCAACTTTTTTGCCGAGCGGGGTCACTCACCTTTTCGCCGCACGACTTGCACGTGTGCTGGTAGCGGTTGCTTGCATCTTCCAGCTTGGGTCCGCGCTCGAAGTACTCGAGAATCAACTGGTTGGGTCGACGACCCATGATGGGCCCAAAAGTTGCGTTCAATTGTGTGGTGGGTGACGAAAGATTACTGCCGGAAGTATTTGGCGGTCAGTAGCCGGCGGTCCAAGAAAGCTGAGGTCTGCTATGGTTGGTCGGTCCGTTAGCCCTCGTCTGACATCATAACCCATCTTTCATTTGAGCTTCATAAATATCACTACTGCGCCAGCGCTATGACTAGATGCCTGAAATTGATCATTGGCAATCATTTTCACGCATCTGAACGATGCGTCGATGGTTGAGTGCTGACAGCGTCCAGCTCGCGCATCTTCAGCAGGAGACCACACGTCACAAGCCGCAAACTCACTAAGCCAACGAGATGAATAGAGCGCAGGTGCATAGACGCACATAATGCATCACTGTATGCCACGCTTCGGCCTCGAAAGATCATGGACGCGTTCCTGACTAGAGACCCTACTAACCAGGATGCAACGCGCCCTGCATGCGTATACATACGGAGCGAGTCAGGAGACGTCGATGCATCCATCCGGTCCAAGATCAGCTAGGCTTTTGTCATGACCGCATGATCACAATGGCGATTTCGCTCCCTTGGTCTTTCTTTTTGGGTAACGAAATCATGACGTCCGCACTAGTCACGCCAAGTCAAGTAGACTGGAATATGGACTACGACATCGACATATCCGGATACATGTAAACAAATTCCTAATCCATATCTACGCCTAAGACCTCCCATCCGCCCTATGCAAACAACTTTTTGAACCATCAAAATGCCGGCAACAAAATCCCCAGCCGCAAACCCAACCATCACACCCGATCCATCTCAGAACGGCTCCACGATCCGCAAAGCCTTTCTCCTCGAAGCCTTCGCCAATCTCTTCACCATCCCGCTGATAACAAACACGCGCTGGACGCTCTCCCTGCTCCTCAACAACCCCTCCCGCGATATCAATCCTACTTCAGTCCTCTTTGCTCGTCTGTGCGGCGGTTTAATCGTAGGCGGTCTAACATCCGCTTTACTCGCCGGCGCGACCAATACGCGCAATGGAATCGAGAGCCGACGACCTACGTATATGCTCTTGGGGCTCGGAGAGGCGGCTTTGATCCCAATGATCGTTTTGGATTTGTTGGAGGGAGGGGGACCGGGTGCAGCGCTGAGCAAGAAGGTCGCTGCAGTCAGTGTGGCGTGTTTGGTGCCGCCGCTTTTGTGGAGGCTGTACGTGCTTTTTGTGAGGCCGGATTTGCTCGGTCGGTACACGGAGGAGAAGACGGGTGACGGTGCTGCGAGGAGGAGTGACGGATGTAAGTATTGTGTGCGGAATGGGCGAAAGTGTACCGCTGATCTGATCTAGATGGTGCTATTAATACCCGGGAAGACTGAGATGGTGATAAGCCATGAAAGTGGCATCTCATTCCTTGCAATGCTCTTTTGAAGTTCGGTGTCTTGTAGATTGCTTTCCGAATTATAATACTTTTCCATGCCCTATGTGCAGGACGAATGTTCCATAAACGCCTCGCTGAAATCATATGCAATGTGTCTCTCAGACCTTCAGATGGTATAGTGCTTAGTCTGCGAAGCCTCCCCACTCCGCCTCGGAATCTTCGTCATCCTCAGCCTGTTCTGTCATCTCCACCTCCTGCCCCCTCCAAGCTCTTAACCTATCATCAGCCAAAACCTCTTTCGCGGCATTCCTCAGCGTCTTCAACTTGCCCTCCTTGGCCATCCTCTCAATCGGCAACACCAGAGTCTCCACCGTCTCCTTCTTATCCTCCTTCTCCCACGCCTCTCCCTCAACCTTCTCCATCTCATCGACCCAAACATCCATGACATGGTATCTCAGTCCATTGGGGATCCTCATGTTCCCGCACTCCAGCGGGGTCTCCTCCACAACGGCATTCCATTGTTCAACCAAGCTCTTCTTCCATTTTTTATTGCTGAGGAAGGTGAATGACGCGTTTACGTATTGGCGGATGAGGTAGAGGTATTTGTCTAGTCGGAGCGCTTCGATGCGGGTCCATTCGCGGGACATGGTGAGGAAGAAGGCGCGTATGAAGGGGAGTACGACGGGAGTTCGGAGAGCTGAGACGAGGGAGGCGAGGTCGCGCGATAGGCCTTGCTGGAGGGCGGGCTTGTCTTGCATCCATAGGCCTAGTAGTTTATTGTTAGCCTTTGCAGGATGGGCTGCGAAGTGCCATGGGGAGATCTTCCAAGCCAAGCCACAAGGAGCGCGTACAGTAGAAGAGCCCTTTCCATAGCTTCAGCAGGTCTAGTTCTGATATCTCTGATTGTGCGCCGAGGTACGTCTTGAGTGAATCGAGTGCATTGTCGCGAACTTTCTTGTCTGTCGCAAACGTTAGTCTCGGGATCGAAAGCCTCTAACACATATTGTGCTCATACCGCTAGAAGCAAGGTTCCTTATAAAGGGGTTGTTTTGCGCGTCTGAAGCCATAATGTGCTATGTGATGTTGCAACGATGTCTTTGCTGTGAGGCCTGACATGCGGGCCGAACTTTTTTTGGAGGGCTCATGGATGCCGCTAAGATAGCGATAAGGCACCACGGCCGCGCCACATGCACATTAGCGCACGTAGGAGCACTTTGAAGAACACGCGCCAATCGGGTACCGCAAATCACTGCTACGCATCCTTGTGGCTAGAATCATGCTTGAAGAGGTTCTGTGTGCTAACTTTAGGGGTTGCGTTCTGGAGCGCGTTAGGACTAGATCTACTGCCGCAGCCTAGGAAATTCGTCTTACAGTTTTACCACCTTCCACGCGTTGCACTTAATGCGGCATCTAAACGACTTCTCCGTCCAACTCTTTTGCAAGGTTCTTAGAACATCTAGGAAGAATTGTAGATCTATACATTACTGCTTAGGTATTGCTTTGTTAAATGTGCTAGTGCAGAAATGCGGGCACAACGCGGTTAAGTAACACAGTATTTAATCGCAATGCAGGTGTATTTCCTAAACACCTTGTTTCACAGTTACTGCTTAGGTATTAAAGTGCTAGCTAGTTAGATCAAAAGCTCTAAAGTAAGCTAGTACAAACTAAGTAAAACGTGTTAGCTGTACTGTCTGTGCGCATACTTACTAAGCATTGCTTACTTCTCGTTACAGTTACGCACTAATTCTAGCAGCTAGGTGCCTAACTTCACTTTCCTAACAGCGTAAAAGCAAACTATCTAACAAAAACTATCTACGTTAGTAATCTCTTCTACGTACTAGTATTGCTAGAATCTAGGATTGCCAGCTAGTCTACTGTCTTCTAGGTATGTAACCTGTTTGTCACCTACGCGGCGGCGCAGCCTACCTATTTATCTAGCAACGCGGCATTTGTTCTATACACAGCTCGGATCTATCACAAAAGATCCCGAACATGCCGGGCAAGCCGAGAGAAGGCTAACGCGATGCAGTCGCAAAGGGATGCCATCCATGGTCGTGATCCCGGCCAACGGACACGAAAGGCGCCGTGTCCTAGTAGACCGCGTAAGTACATTCCAAACCTCGGTCGCACGCGTTTTAATACTAAAACTACCTTTAGGTGCACTCTATTGTGTCAAATCGCGTTCACAACGGCGTTAGTATCACTTCACCCCAAGTGGTCCGTGCGCGATACTGATATCAGGGTCTAGGACGAGCAATATCTGGTACGATGGACATCAGACACATCGACCACGAAACCACCACTCAGCTGGCACTCTGTTAAGGACTTAGTGCGATGCCTAGAGCAGATCCAAGACTACCTTGAAGTGAGAGAGAAGTAAGCGGCATCTCAGTACTAGCTTTCGGCATCTTACTAACCTATCTAGGAACCTACCGCTACCTTCAGACGTAAAACCTTCGAGGAAAAGAAAGAGTCCTGATGGTGGTTCATCGTACGAACGCCGCTCTTCACCCTTCGATCGACGACTACAAGAGAGTCGTACGCCGTCAGCCTCTCGGTCTTCATCCGTGTCATCTGCGGCAACAGTCACGTCTCCAGCCAGTGATATATACAACGGCGTTTTGGATGCTGATCAATATGGTCATGTATTCTGCAGACAGGTGAGTCTTGATAGCGAGCTTTCCCTCATCTGCTTCACTGACATGCGACAGGCCTCGGGTCCAGACGTACCCGAACTTGACATTTGCACCGTACCCACGCCAGAGATGAACCTCATTGCGCATCGTTCGAGTGTCGACAAAGCACTTATGTACATCCGCAATGAGTATGTCCGGAGACTAGCGAAAGTACCAGGCAAACCCATTCACTTGTTCAATGTGGTCGACAAAGCCACTCCCTCACTGCGCTTCCGGTACATCTCCGAATATGTTCTAGATGAGCAACAAGGTGTCTACCGCGCGTCACTAGAAACACAGCAAGGCTGCCTACAGTGTTCACCCCACATGGGTCGTGGCATCGGATGCGAATACACAAAGAAGTGTGACTGTCTGGAATACGCTGCAGTGGATGAGAGCCGCCTCGATGAAGAAAGAAAGCGGGAATACCAACTTGCGCTCGAAAACGGAGATTCAACAATGGGCTTTCCGAAGAAATTCCCTTACTTCGCCGAAGGCACGAAACGAGAGAAGACCGGCTGTCTCGTACCCTTTTACCTCAACTCCCGTCGTCCAATCTACGAGTGCAATGATAAGTGCAACTGCGGCCCTAATTGTCGCAACAAGAACGTTCAATTCGGGCGTCAGGTCGAAGTGGAAATCTTCAGAGCGAATGACGGGCGTGGCTGGGGTCTCCGCTGCAAACAAGATCTCCACGAAGGCCAGTTCATCGATACCTACCGTGGCGAAGTCATAACAGATGCCGAAGCCACACGCCGCGAAACCTCGTCGTCAAAAGCCAAAGCGTCTTACCTCTACTCCCTCGACAAGTTCGCTGAGTCAGAAGGCCTCAAAGAAGAAGATCTCTACGTTGTAGACGGCGAGTTCATGGGCGGACCAACCAAGTTCATCAACCACTCATGTGACCCTAACTGTCGGCAATATACCGTGTCATACAACAAGCACGACCCGAGAGTTTATGACATCGCGTTCTTTGCACGGAGGTTCATTCCAAAGGGCGAGGAATTGACGTTTGACTACCTTGATAAGGAAGAGGGGGAGGAGATGGATGAACCGGGTGAGGGGGCGCTTCCTTGCCTCTGTGGGGCGAAGAATTGCCGCAAGTGGCTGTGGACGTGAGGATCGTGCCGTACAAGCGCACGCGACATACTACAAAGTTTAGGCTGGCGTGTGAGAGAAGGGTGGAGGGCTATCAGACTGATGGGGGGTTATGTTCATGTGACGGCTGCATTGCTCTGCATCAGCGATGAGCGTTCTGGCGTCTGCATTTTCATTTTGTCAACTATGATACAAGTCCATATCATTTTATCCTTTCAGAAGCCTTGTTTCGTGTCCAACGTTGTCTTTGTCCATGCTGATGGGTAGGCGCAACTAATCGCCCACGCTTTTCGTCTATCAGTATCGTCTAGACTGAACCACCAATTGCATCACTAACTTGCTTCCTGAACTACACCCATCACACCGGCACACAGCTACATTGATCATGATCGCCTAGAACACAGCATAGGTGTAGGAAAAAGTGGGTGCGGGCCGGTAAGTTACCCGGTAGCACAGTTAGCGCTCGGACCACCACCCACGCTCGCACCGAGAACCATTCAGTCTCTTGACCCCCAACTGCAATTTTCCGCCCCATCTACTTTTTTATTTCTCTTCGTAATGAAGCCTAGCCTGCCTAACGAGGTAGACCGCGAGGATACGCCTGATCCGCCGGTGGTGGATTACCTTGACCGACTCCGAGATGACCTGTTGGAACGACTCCGTTGGGACGTTTTCGGCTCGTTGAACGACATCCAAGTCAAAGATCCTGGAAATGCTCTCACGCCCTTCATGGGCGCCAGCATCGCCTCAGAGTCCTTGGCAAGTCCCCCGTTCACCAAAATCTCGGTCTACATCGACGTCTGCGAGGAGAAACGCAACATGGACGAGCAAGAGGAGGAAGACCGATATGCTGCCCCAGAGCCGCTGATCATCGACAAGGAGGATGGCTCTTCTATATCTCTACATGATTTTGTCTCGCAAGTCCACTCATACCTCAATGTCAATAAGGAAGAGATTATGCAATGCGAAGACGAACTGTACATGAACCCGGTGGACTTGGGCGACGGTGTCAAAGCGGTGGAAGTCGTCCCTGATGATGATGACAGGGACTGGGCAGATGGATCTGGAGAAGACCACGAGTTCAGTCATTTCCTTCGAAGCGGCAACATCCCAGAAGGAAGTCGAGTCTTTTTCGATAGGGCTATGATCAACCAAATCGACCAGGACGAATATAGTATTCACGTGGTTCTCTTCGTTGAGGGCAATGATGGAGAAACGCTGGATTCGTTTTGGGAAAGGAAAAACAGGCCGTAGCAGCTCACCAAGACCAAGCAGAGTCAGCGCTAACAGCGACCGTTCCCTTTCCTGCCTAAGTCAATGCCCTGAATCGTGGCGCTAACGGTGTGCTGAGCGACAGGCAGTCGAAGGCCCTATTCAGTGCGGACCAGGAAACCCTTGTCTTGACGGCTCCTGCTGTACGTATCCCCATTGTCATATATCCAAGAACTGTGCTAACATGAACGTCCTTTCTAGGTAACTCTGACGGTGTTTAGAATCCATTTCTCATCCTTGCTCGAGTCACAACTAATCCCGTCGCTCAAATTATAGGTAAATGTGGTTTCACATCGAACAATTGTGGCGAGAAGTGTATCTCCAATTACGATGCGATAGCAATTTGTGGAATTGATTCAGCTGATAGACAGACTTCATGTGGCTTGAAATTATGTTGCTCTTTCTACGGCCGGTGTAGTACAGAAGAAGTACATTGTAAAGATCCCGAGCCTCAGTATGGTAGGTACTACAAAACACACACTCGGCGCGATGTTTGAAGCCACTGCTTATCAATGGTAGGTAAATTGCCTTGCCAGGCTGGCTTTGGCTCTTGTGACATCAAACCTTCCCCATCATGTGGGAAGTCCTCTGGTACCGCCAAAGGCCGCCCAATTGGCTATTATCAGGGATGGCTGAACCGACAGTTGCATCACTGACTTGCTTCCTGAACTACACCCATCGCACCGGCACACAGCTACATTGATCATGATCGCCTAGAACACAGGATAGTGCGTCGTACTACAATGCTCTGCCACTCATCAACTGACACGTATCAAGTCTCGAACGACTCTGACATCAAGTCTCCGAAAAAGTACCAGTGAACCCCGCAGTGGTCTACCACACGCACCAAAGTCCTCGAGATTTAGCCTCGTGTCAGGCCAAGGGGGGATGCAGGACCTCACTTCAGCGGGTCAGGAACCAAAGTCTCGAGTCGACTCAATGTGCGCGGTCTTCGCTTTTGGCCATGCCACCCCAGTGATCTCGCCGTGGAAATGCGCTTCGGTCGCGGAGTGGCTATCTTGGGCTCGCATTCCAAGGACATAGACCCTCGAACTGTAATTAACGAGGATGACAACGGCCAGCAATCTCTCCTCAAGATGTAAGTGGTGATAGCAAGCTCCGCGTGCCAAGTTGCGGTCACTAAGCCATGACACATGGAGAAAAAACAGTGTAGTTCATAGCATACGCCGTGAGGTACCTGAAGGCTCAGCCCACCCATCTGGAACTTGACCATTATGATGATCTTGATGTTCACGCGACCGGCCCCGCGGCACCTGACAGTGTGGTTTCGGTACACGGCTACGTACCCGAGATCGCATTCGCTGACAAGTGGATTATACTTTGGTAAATAGATCCGAAACAGTAAATTAGAAGCGCTACTATTGGGCGAGACGGTTGCATTGTGACTATCGTGCAGTCGTCACATATAGCGCCGTGATCACCCGTCTTTGCACTGACACGTAGGTATCGAAATATCTGGTACGAGAAAAAAGTAAAACGATCTGTCTGCACCGTGTAAGCCTCGATATACGTCAGTTGAGCATGTACATGCCTATTAAATCCGCAAGTTGTACCCAGTCAGGGTCTCTCTACATATCACAAGTCTACGTTCAAGATTGCGCAACCAAAGCACTTCCTTAACAGTGACTCCGGTCTCACTGTGCCACCATAACCTCGCTGCAACACCGACATGCAAATGTTCGCAACCATTCTAGAAAAGCTGCGGCTTATTCCCAACACAACAAACGAGGGGAAGACACAAAACGAAGAAGGCATACCATACGTCCAACTCAACGACGAATACGACACAACCCTCCGGTTATCATGGACAAACGATCCAAAGAAACTGTACTTGTCTGCGTGTTTCGACCCGAAGCGGGAGGCGAATGTTGCAAAAGACTACAACATTGAAGGTCTTTGTCCGGTGGTCAAAGAAACCAAAGGCGATGAATTCATCTTACGGGACAACGACGGCCGGTATTATCTCTGGGACGCATGGGTTGGTGAGTTGATGAAGTTCCGGGATTGGTGGATCGAAGGCTTCACGACAAAAGAAGAGCTAGTGGAGAACCTGGTGTGCAACATGACAGAAGCGCAAGCGGACGTGGAATTCATCGAGCGGAAGCGTAGAGACAGTGTGGTAGACTAGTTCTACCCTGCATCTTGTAGTCGACTTGAAGATCGGAATCGGGATGCATGCGAGGCGACGCGGGGCGAGGTTGGGAGAAAGATGTAGTTTAAACTTTAAGCGACGTCGTCGGGAGCCAATGAAGAATGAGGACCCTGACCCACCATTTTTCGTGCCCCATTTTGCTGGTCCGTGACTCCGACGCAAAGGGACTACCACTGATAAAAGCGTCGACGCGGTGATCGTCGCCTGCCATGCCGATACCTGACTGAGACGCGTATTACACGGAAGGGTTCTGCTAGCCTGAAATCTCTCTAATCAAACAACAACATGCCTCAGTATCTCGTCCGGCTTGCGCAGGCGCATGAGAGTTTTCGCAAAGTCGAACTGCAAGCGCTAGCCGATATTGCGGGAGTGCCTTTACAGTTCGTCAAGTATGAAGAAGATGTAAGTAGCTTTTCTTTAACCCAGCAGTCTTACTGTCTCAACTTCGTCAGTCGCGTCTCTCGCAGTGTTGTTTTGGTTCAGATTCCGAAAAAGCAATCCCAGTGTCGCGTCACGCCCTACAAAAGCATACATTTCTGACGATCAAAGTCACCCTACTGCATTGTCGATCTGCCGTCAGAGGCTGCGGCACGAAAAGCCATCGCACGGAGCATCCTCGCACAGGGCATCTACGAGCTATGGGGCCAGGGATCAACATACGACGCCCTCCACGACTCCGTCCGCAGTCTGACCACATCCTGGTGGCCGCAGTACATTAACGCATCTTTCCGCTTTACCATAGAAGGCTATCGCGGCAGTAGATCAAACGATGAGCAGCGCGACATCATCGACAGTTTCTCCTACATGGCCTTCAAGGGACCACCGCGGATGCGAAACCCAGATGTCGCATTCCGTGTCTTTGAAGACTACGATCTTAATGTTAAGAAGCCCAAGTACATTTACTTTGGTCGCTTCATCGCCGATTCATGTCGCAATGAAGCCAAGAAGACATTTGACCTCAAGAAGAGACATTACATCAGCACTACATCGATGGATGCCGAGCTCACACTGCTGACGGCTAACATCGCACACGTGGCACCGGGGAAGTTGTTTTACGACCCTTTCATGGGCACGGGCGGCTTCCCGATAGCATGCGCTCACTTCGGAGCAGTAGTGTTTGGGAGTGACATTGACGGCCGCACTATCCGCGGCCTAGGAGGCAGCGCAAGAAGGGGACAGACGGGGAAGTACGACGTCGTCGGTAACTTCAAGCAGTACGATTTAGAATCCAGCTACCTAGGCGCCTTCGTCTCCGACCTCACCAACACCCCACTGAGAATACCGCCACCCAGCAAACATCACACGACAGGCTACCTCGACGGCATCGTATGCGACCCACCCTACGGTATCCGCGAAGGCCTCAAAGTGCTAGGATCCCGGCAAGCGCTACTCGACATAGAACGCCAAACGCACCAAGACCAATTCAAAGAACCCGGGTACATACCCCCGAAGCGGCCCTACTCCTTCACCGCACTGCTCGATGACATACTAGCCTTTGCAGTCGCAACACTAGTCCCCGACGGCCGAATCAGCATGTGGATGCCCACGGCGAATGACGAGGACATCGAGCTCATCATCCCGAGCCATCCTTGTCTCGAACTGACGTCGGTTTGCGTCCAGGCGTTTAACAAGTGGTCACGCAGGCTGCTGACGTATCGGCGGCGCAGGGAGGAGGAAGTGCCTGAGGGGGCGGCGGAGGCTGTGAGGAGGGAGTATGGGAAGGGGACTAGGGCTAGTGAGTTGAACGATTTTAGGCGGAAGTATTTCCAGGGGTTCAAGGAGTTTGAGAGTATGAAGAAGGAGTTTATAAGGATGAAGGTGGATGCTAGGGCTGGGGAGGAAATGGCTGGTAGAGGAGAGACGCCTGGTGCTGGAGTGACGTCCGGTGTTGCGACGGAAGATGATACCAAAACGTAGATGATGTGTGCTTCAGACACACATGCAAGAGCTAATCTGCCCGAACATGCCTACCTAGGTATTCGATACCCATCATCAAGGAGTGATCACTTCCCCTCCCCAGGATTTACCCTAGCCCTCCACCTCCCATCCTCCCCCTTCTCCAGCACAACCCTCTTCTCCGCCGCCATCAACGCGAAACTATCTTTGTTCTTCTCAAACCACACTTGCCCCTCCCTTGCTCTCGATATACACAGCACATCTGTCTGTGCAACCACCGTACCGCCAGCAGCAACAGCTAGTGCACCAGCAGCGAGAACTGGGCGCATGCTGGACGTTGCTATCTTACCGCGGGTGTGGTTTTGGAGACGAAGACGGTTGATGATGGGTGTGCCTGGAGGAGATGGGAATGGAGGCGGCGGGGGTGGAGTTGATGGAGGAGGGGGGTTTGGCCGTTTGATTGCAGTACGGAGGCGTGAATTAGATAGCCAGAAGCGGTGTGTAATCCTGGGAAAACAGCCTGCCATGGACTTTGGGAGATGGGAAAGAAGCGACATTCTTCCGACTGCCTGAACGGAATGATTACAGTAGGGAAAGATGAAGGTTACTCAGCGTTGTTGTAGGGTTGAGTTGGTATGTTGTTTGTCCCTAGGTTTGACGAGCTGGGAAGAGAAAGAACAATGGAAGACGGAAGTATATGGGCGCTGTGTGATATTATGCGTGGTGTCACGATGGCGTCGTCCGCTGGTGCTGTTACTTCACTGGTAGCTGCGCTTAAGTTGCTTTCACTGAGATGTACTGGAGCAAGATACGGCCGTGAAAGCTTAGCGTTCTTGCATGCTCCTCCAACTGTCTCCGTATAGCGTAGGAGAGGAAGACAAGACGACCTCGGGTATCGTTCGCGCAATGCTGCAACCAAATACGATTGTGAAAGCACCTAGTCCAACAAAGCAGAGCAATCACTGCACTTATCGCGAGCCATTTTGCTACTCTCCATCCCCAGGAAAGATCCGACACTGAAATTCACCATGCTCATTCTCTGATATCCCTTTCGTGCGTATGCTACTCACCTCTTCCAAACTCTTTCCCTGTGCCACAGCCATCTGCACCCTATAATATACCTCTTGAAAGTTGGTACTATGATAACAATGACAGACGTTCCACTCGTAGTACGGCAACAGCTTATAGCCACGGCACCGGCGATCGTCGGGCACAAGACCGATATTTCGCATGAGTTGGGGGTACCATAAGATGTCGACGACGTCCCCAAGCGTTACTCCGTTTTCACTGTGAATAGGGAACTTGGTGTGAAGAGTCCGGAGGCCCTCGGTAGAGCACTCCTCGGTCTCCAGATTGACGGTCAAGCGCAGGACTGGAGGTTCGGTGGCGAACATCTCGCGCCATGTTGCGGAGCTCCTGTCGACATGAGGCTTTTTACAGTGCTTCAGTAGCTGGTAACTGATGGTAAGGTCGACCGGCTGGTTCTCTGTATCACTGTGGTTTGGTATGCGATAAGTACGGAACATTTCGAGTAGCGGATGAATTTCCACACTATCCCATGGAGTAGCCGTCACGTCCGGAAGCTGGTATGGGTCATCATGTAAGATGACAGCTTCCAGTTTCATCTTATGAGGGAGCCTGTGATCGATGTATATTTCGGCATCTGGCCTGAGTGCAGCTGGAGGCGTTACCACGTCTAGAGAGCGGTTTAGGCATGGGAGAAACATGTGCTTGCGGATGTCATCCGCGTCCGAGATGAAGGAACGCCATTCTCTGTTGACGCAGGAGACGCGTAACAGATCGAAGTACCCAAGACAGGGATCACTGGAAATTATCCGCTTCAATTCGTTCGGGAGGTGTGCACTTGTCGGGCTAGACATGACTAAGATGATGCTGCCGATCCTCGTCAGTGGGAGTATTAGTACATGATCACGGATTGCTTCACTGATTGCGAGCAAACTTGCAAACACCGAAGGAGAGTACAGCCGGAAATACTCATCGCTATTGCATGATCTTTCCAGCATCGCTCTTGTCGTTAGCTCTTTCGTGGCTGTTATCCGTGTGATTCGCGCCGAGCTTGTAGAACAGGGTGGGCAATGCTATGGAAGTGCGAAGCGTTGTCTTGAAGGCTTATTCATGAGTACACCAGGTGAGCTAGCTGCACCAATATCGTATGAATAACAAGGTCAGTTGGGTGTTTATCGGGAGACGCTTTCTTGATTTTCGCTTCTCTGAACTCACTACCAGGTTTTATGTCGTTCTACTCTTGTTTTCAACTCCCCGTCCACCATTTCCACAACAACACTGAGTTTAGCATGCTTGACCTTACCGGAAATCTGAATAACAAGGTCTTCACTTTGTATTCCCTCAAAACTGCTGCCTCCTTTCTTGATCACCTTGGCCTCAAACCTCTCCCTTTCCCACTCCAAATCTTCCATTCGTTTGTCATGCGTTTCCTCCGTAGCTCTAGTCTTATGGTAGCAACGACAATCACTACCGAAACAGTCATACCGAGGATCAGTAGGTAAGACATGGTCTGGTACAAGGCCAGCATTCCGTGGTAGCAGAGTCCTCCATACCGCGTCGTAGACATCCCCCAGTGTTATCCCGCGTCGGTTTCGCAAGACCTTTTGGGTAGGCTTAATATAGGATGCTCTGTTGCCGCATGACCATTCATTCCATAGAAGAGTCAAGCACTTAAGTGCAGGCTGAGTGATTAGCATCTTTCGCCATACCACTGAAAGATTGATGGAGTGTGGCTTGTTGAGACGCTTCAGTAGCTGGTAGCTAACGCGTAGATAGGTCCCCTGTCGTTCTCCTTCGTATCGGGTCATCTCACAAGAGTGTGACTCTTCGAGAAGCGGATGTATTCTTACGCTAGACCATGGCGGAATCACCACTTCTGTTAGCTGCATGTCGGAGTCTTTCAGCTCACCAGATTCCACTCGGAGCCTGTACGGAAGGACCCAGTTGATGCACACTACCCCTTTGTTCGGATTGGCAAAAGATGGCAGTACTGCTGGCGTTCCACTGCTCGGAAGGCGTGGCAGAAACATCCGCTCACGGATGTCGTTTGTCTTCCAGATGATGTCACGCCACTCTCGGTTTACCCAGGAGAATCGGAACAAGTCGTAGTATCCAAGGCATTCATCGGTAAACACCATTACCTTCAGCTCAACCGCAAGGTCTGCGAAACTGGGCCCGCTCATGGTCGTGGTGTTGTGGGTAGCCTTCGGCGGCGCAAGCATTGATATATGAACGCAGATAGCTTTGCCGATTGTGAGCAAACTTGAACCGGAATCACAAGATCGCACCATTCGTAGCATGTTCCAGATGCTTCATTTTGAGTCTTGCTAGGGATCTTGACCAACAATATCTGGGTCCAATATCAGTGATTTTAGTAACGTTGTGAGCTTCGACGAGGATGACCGCCAGTCTCTACTTCCGTTGCTTAGCATCACCGTTCGCCGCCTTTGCAGTGCTCTTGCCCTCAGACTTTTCCTTCTGCTTCTTCTCAGCCGCCCTCTTCTTTGCACTCTCTTTCTCAAGGATCTCGATGGTCTTCTCACTGCTCTCCCACAGCTTCTTCTGCAGCAGCTCATCATCGATCTCCTTCCTGGTCCATATCTTTCTCCTACATTCCTTGAGGAAGTATGCCCCTTCTCCACGACCCCACTGTGCCTCCATAGCCGCGTATAGGAAAGTTTGTGCACCTTGGTCAGGGCTCTTCAGTATCAACCACCACAACGGCCATGTGATGAGGTATATTGCCAGTCCCCACAGCGAGCCGAAGGTAAGGTATCGCCGCATGCCGGGTGTTCGTGTCCAGCCCGGATCGACCATGATTACGCGTGCGTTCATGGGTTGCTTGTCGGGGCGGACGTAGTTTGAGAGATGCTTCTGGAAGGCTACGGCGAAGGTCATGAGGGCGAGCTTGGAGGTTGCGTATACGGTGGAGGGTGTGAAGTCGAGTTGTCCAGGATCGCTCTTTCCGTCTTTATTTGCTTTTGTGTCGACACCTGGCAACTTTCCGCCCACGTATGCCGGGCATGTACCGAAGATGATCCGAACGTCTCGATCGGGAGGTTGAGCACGTAGTGCTGGGCTGAGTATGCTCAACAGGTGGAAGTTGGCCATGTAATTCAGCCCCCAAGTAGCCTCCAGCCCATCTTCAGTCTGCGTTGCCTTGCCTCCTGGTGGTGTCATTGTGTTCGCACAGAGGACGATTGTGTCGAGACGTCGTGGCGGTGCGTTGTCGACCCATTTCGTTGCAAACTGACGTATGCTATACAGGTCTTCGAGGTCGACATGCTCGGCGGTGATAAGCTCGTTGCCTGTCTGGGTTCGGAGGTCTTCGATGTAGTCGACGAGGAAGGGGTCGACAAGGGGCTGTCGAACCAGGAGAACAATCTGTGCACCTCGAGTTGCCAGGCCTCTTACGACTTCAGCACCTATGCCAGCAGTTCCTCCCTATATATTATTAGTACAGTAGTTCAACGCATGCATATGACCCAAACTTACCGTCACCATAACTACCTTGGAATGCATATTCCTCTCCGATCCATTCGTGGCGCCACTGAAGAACCATTTCAGCACGTACAAGACCGCACAAACAGAAGCGAACTTCAGAACGGCCCAGCCGTATGGAATAGAGTCGATGCCCTCGTCGAAGGCTGTGGCCAGGATGTTGACGGGCATCTTGGCTGTTGGTGGGACGGGAAGCGGGAAGGTTCAGGAACGCGGATCTATGCTGGCTCGCTAAGCAGATCGGATCCACGTGGCGTCATAGCATGTGATTGCGCGTCGAAGAATGTCGCCTGGCTTCACCACCCACATTTCACTTTCACCTCGACTTTTCTTGCCCGGCGGTGTCGCTCCTTCCACCGCCGCAAAACCTTAAATCCACGACGTCTTGTCACCACCACGCGCACCACGCGCGATTCGCAACGAGACCGCCACGATGTCCGCTCCCACCACAACACCGACCGCAGACGAGTACGACGCCGACGAGCTTCTTGAAGAAGACCCCGATGTCTCCACCAAGCCTTTCGTCGAACAGCGCGCTTTCGGACGCGGTCTGTGGAAGAATCCTATCAAATTCGTCTCCTCCGCCCCCGAAGTACAGCCAGCACCCACATCCACAAACGGCAAGACCATGGCGGAGAAGTACCTTGCGATAATGTTTCCCAATGGCCAGCCGCAACCACAACCTGAGGCTTACCCTCGATGCGGCATATGCGGCGAGCCCGTCAAAGAAACCGACCAGCGAATACATTACCTAAGCCCTGCACACCAGGCAGCACTGCCACGAGCGCCAATACCCTCCGCGATCGATCGCACAAGAATGGGACTGAAATACATGGAGAAGCACGGCTACGACGTCGATGCGCGACAAGGCCTGGGTACGAGTGGCCAAGGCATGCTCTTCCCACTGGTCCCCAAGGAGAAGCGCGATAAGCTGGGCTTAGGCATCGATAAGAAAGAGCACATCCAGAGGAAGTCGTTAGGTGGCGCAAGTCGCGCAGACGTCAGAGAGGGCAGGCTTGATGCTGGCAAAGTTAGGAAGCTTGCCCAGGTCCAAAAGAGGAAGGATGCGAAGTTGCAAAGAATGTTCTACGGCAACGACGAGGTTGAGAAGTATTTGGGACAGCTAGAGGGCTGACACACGACTGATGATTGACGACCCATCACGACGTGTGTTGGTCGTTCAAAATTGTCTGATGGCGACTTCGCGTCGCGCCGCATTACCACCAACCATCGAATACTCGTCTTTCGGACTATACATCGATGGTCGGGCATGCCGAGTGCCAGAAATGACTGACTACGATTCACGAGTATACTGTTAATGTTCCTCATAGATTTTGCTTTACAAGCGCATAGCGCTGGCGTTGGTTTGTTTCGCTTTCGAAGATACCCGTGGCTCAACAATTGAGCCCCTTTCAACAACATTTCCTTCAACTTTGTCAAGTATGAATACATCGTATCCACCTGAGCATCTACCAGTCAACGTGAGTCCTGGGGTTATGTCAGACTTACCAGGCCTGCTCCTAACCTTGCAAGTTCTGTGGTTGCCCCACCATGACAGTCATCCGAAATCTCCGAAGTGGAATTTTCACCCCACCAAACTTCGTCTGCTCAATGCTAACATTAATAGCAAGGCTTGTAACGCTCGAGCGATCTAGAGGAGTGCTGTTGATGTTCTTCCTTCATAAACCGTCGAGGTCGGCAAACTTCCATCGAAACAACCAAACATCGGTCGCTTAGCTCAGTTGGTTAGAGCGTGGTGCTAATAACGCCAAGGTCGCGAGTTCGACCCTCGTAGTGACCATTCTTTTTGCGTGCGCAGGCTCCTGTCGTCCAGGGTGGCTTGTCTGCGAAGTTGTAGCTTTTTGCCGGAGCGAATTGGTCCAAAATGCATATTTTTGGTCTTGAAAACAGTACCCCTTCGAGGCTGCATGTATTCTTCAGTCAATACACAGCGAAAAGCAGCCTTACGAACACTGTTTCGTTATCACAGTCTTGTTTGGTTTCATTGGTAAGAGGCTCCGGACTTGGGTCCACATTTGCAGCGTACCTCGGGAATCAGCGCACATTGCGGTAATTACCCACATTTCAAACAGCGATGTGTCACCCGACCAGCACATCGATTCGACAGGGCCTATCAAATTTGCAGTTAGTTTTTCGATTGTTTCCCGCTCCACACGCACCCCACCGCTGAATGTATCGACATTATAGATGATCTACTGGGAGATATTGTCATCAATCAAACAGCATCTCTCCGGTGCAGCGGTTTCGCAGCATGTGGCATCCTATGTCACTATCTGAAGCTTGACCGCAGAAGCCTCCCTGGTGTAGTTGGTTATCACGTGGGTCTCATATACTCTATGACTGTTCGACAGAGCAGATATCCCGAGGTCAGCAGTTCGATCCTGCTGGGGGGCATTCTTTTTGCCAACTGCGGCGTCAGCAAGCTGCATAGTGCTGCTGACGTCGATGGGGTTGAACTTCCAGAATCATTTTATTTTTATTTTTGACTACGTCAATTCTGTGAGATGGAAATTGCAGATGATGTTGCTTTTTTTATTTTTACCTTTCTAAATGCTTCGCGCACTCTCCTTCTTGACGAACAGGCTAAGGTGTTATTTACACGTAACTTGTAGAGACTTTGAAAATAGTAGTGATTTGCTAGCTGCAACCAAGTACAATTCTAGCGGACTACCGGGCTCAGCTTCTTGCTTTGCCCACACTATGCGACATGGTAGCAAGGTAGATGGGTTACTTAGTCTCATGAGCACAGTAATAGCATACGTCAACAGGGCGGTAAGCACGCCAACAGTTGCACGCAGAAGACATAGGTTACGCAAGTCCTTATTCACATTTCCTCATCAACCAAGTACGCGAACACTAGGCATCTCTCGCGATAATCGTACGTCGCTGACATCCACTGCAATACCTAGAAAACTAGTTCACCACTGACTACCTTCTTAATCGTATCCTCGACAACATCCACCGCGTTATACTTCTCGTATTCCCTCTTGATGGTATCGAGCCTCTGCCTATTTCTCGTCAGCTCCGTGTCCGTCACTCAGTTCCACAACACTGACAGGTAAGAGAAAACGTACTTGTATGTGGCGTTGCCCATAATCTTGTCGAAAGTCTCCGTCAGCAGTCCCGGCGTTACTTGCGGTAAAGCATGATAGATACCAAAGCCTCTGTAGTTGATCAGAGTGCCTGTATGCAGTTTATCTTGTCCGTTACCCGAGACGATCATAGGTACACCTGCGCGGAGCGATTGTTGGATGGTGCCGTATCCGCCGTTCGTGACTAGAACGTCTACCTGCTTCAGTGTCAGCAAACACATACGCACTTGAAACACTGGGTATACGTACATCCGGAAGCGCCAAATCCAAAGGAATAAACTTCGCTACCCTCGCATTCGCCGGTATGGCGAAATCCAACATCTCCACATCAGACGTAACCAACGTCGCGATTACAAAAATGTCCTCCCTCCCGCCAAACGCCTCCAACGCCGGTTTAATAAGCGCGCTAGTATCATATACCACACTACTAGAAGAAACAGCCACAACCGTCTTCCCCGCAGCCTTCGCTTCAAGCACATCGCCCCACCACTCAGGCAGACTATGTTCCGCAATACCCACCGCAACAGGCGCGCCCATAAACCGAAGATGCGGACGCCAATCACTGCGTTCCCATTCAAACGCCGGGATCCCGTATTGCAGATACACATCTGAAGCGCGCATCATCATATCGTACAGACTCGGCGTCGTGGTCGTAGCGCCCATTTCCAGTAGCAGAGCATCGACAGCCGCGTTGACGGGCGTATCAATCGGATGTTCCCTCCGATGAGCTTGCTGGGCTTCGAAATGGATCTTCTGGCTCTTCGGACTGGTATCTGGGTATTTTCCTGAGCGGAATGGGAATGTGTCGTTGCTGGCCGCTGCATATGGAGCTAGACCTATAGCGATGGAAGCATCAGGTCGGATGCCAGGTGCGCCATGTATAACAGGCGCGAGGCCGCCATATGTACAATCGAAGATGAATACCATCTTCTCCTTCTCTCCATACCGATCGCGAAATTCCCGAAACGTGCGTTGCAGCGTGCGGTACTGCGCCGGAATCGTCTTAATAAAGATATTCTTAAAAGCAAAAACCTCCTGTTCATCGCCCTGCAGACTAATAAACTGGCCTAGGTCTTCTCCAGACATGATTTGCGGGCCTTGGCCTTCGATGCCGATGTACGTTGCGCCGATTGATTCGATGTAGTCCTGATATTCGGGCCCGGAGATGAAGTAAACGGGGTAGCCGCGGGAGATGAGGCCTTGGGTTATTGTGGTGATTTTTTCCATGTGGCTGAAGGCCGGGGTTGCGGCCATGATTATGGGGGGTTTGGTGGGTAAGGGGTGATGGCTGAGGATTTGGGTGGCATGGTTGAAGAGGGAGGTGAGGTTGCCTAGCTGGAGGTAGAGGACTGCGAAGAGTAGGGGCACCAGGCCTGCGGCGTAGAGGGATCTCTGCGCCATGGCGATTATATTGAGAGCTCGATCTCGACTTCTTCTAGCACAGAGAAGTCGGGTATGACGATTGAGGTATTTCTCCGTGCTTTTGTAGGTATGTCTTCATCACCCCTCTCCTGCAACTTACGCCCAGGAGGTAGCACGCCGCGCTGGCATTCAGGCCTCCCACGACATACTTGGCTTACTCTCAGTATCTCATTCTGCGGGGACAGATTCAAGCCATTAGGAGGAACTACTGCATCTCTAGATCAAGCCTCGTTCCCTCGTGTGAGCGTAAACTTATTGTTGCGTCATCCAAAGCCAATAAGTAAACACGGAAAGAGATCATCATTGGTGGCTGTATTAGTATTTTGAGCGAAGCTAGAGCTAAGGTTATTAATTAAATCTACTTGCAAGCCTCTAATAGTCCCCCTCTATTACCTCTAACTAGTTCTTGTTCTAGAACTTCTCTTAGTACTCTATTTCTTAAATAAATTTAATAATACTACTAGAGTACTATAGTTAGATTTATAAGTTCTCTAGTTTAGACTAAAGTACTAGTAAATAGCTAATAATTCTATTTAACTTTATAAATTTGCGTATATATATTACACTTAAGTTAGTGTTAAAAAAGTAGAGTAACTACTTCTTATTAAATCTTTTTAGTACTAGCTCTTAGATTATATAGTAGTACTAATAAGTATTATTATAAAAGTAGGTATAGTATAAGATAGTATTAGCGTAAGTAATAAGCGCTATAAAGTAGTTAGAGTATAAGTTAATTTTTTAAAGTTAGATTTAGTATTATATAGAAAAGTAGAATTTAACTTACTTATATAGCTATATTTATAGTATCTTGCATTAGTATAGATTTATAGAAAAATTTTTTTAGGTATTTATAGTCTATTCTAACTAGGCTGTAGTAGTAATGTAACTAATAGTTGCCTTAAGTAGTGTACTAGTTTTTAGTAAAGAGAGCTAATAATAACCTTGGCGACTTGTGGTAGTGCTTACATCACTTGTTGCACGGCGCGTTTACTCGTTTTCCTATCTGGGTGTAAGGCTAGGATGAGTCGCGATAGCCGCTGAAAATAGTTCGTGTGTATTCAGCATGGTGCATAAACTATATGAGTGGCTTGCAAACCTCCAACGCGTCTACAACTAAGCGGCACGACCATGTATGATGACGTCATCGTTTCCCTGCACATGGAAGCCATCATCGCAATGAACCTCAGTGTTACGCCAAAAGTGCATTGGCACGTTTGATTCTGGGTAATTTCGAACTTGTTTGAATTTGAAACGCTATGCAAATCCCACCTATCTACAAACTCGCCCTCTCACCCCCAAGCTTCTTCCCTGTAACCCCCGAGAACCACGCATCCAACGCTTCACACGTGCCCTTCCCTTCCGCCAGCTTAACAACGACACCAACATAGCCGTCCGGTCGTACAACGATAACACCACCTGTCTCCTCATCAAGACCCATCTTAGCATGCGCCGCAGCCTTTGCATCAGGAACCCTCTGGTCCCAGACATCATCGGCGTAAACGTGATCGGCGTAGCGGCTGAAAGGCTGGGGTAGTTGTTCATCGATGTGAATACTTGAGCGCGGTGCTGAGAAAACGAGGGCCAGGGAAAGGAAATCGGTGTGGGGGTTGTGGCGTTCGTGGTACCGGTCTTTCTCCTTGATATCGCGGTGGAGGAACGTGCTGAAGAAGGATGTAGGAGATGACATCTGCGTCGCCAGATCTCTAAGTGCTGTTGCGCTCTTGTCCAAGCTCCCGCCAAAGATGAACATGCGGTAGGAGCCGTTCATGGGGATTTCTTGTTCGAGATGTACGACGTTGGCGTCTACGACTCGTGTGACGGTTGCCGGGGTCATGATTCTTCCTGTCCGTTGGCTTGTGCCGTTCTGGTAGGAGAGGATGAGGGGGTGCTGGGCGGAGTGTTCGGGGCCCCAGTTTATCATGTTGGGTTTGTAGGCTACGCCATATCCACTGGTGAACTCGCAGCTGGCTTTGAATGTCTTGATGAACTCATTGTCTTCGGGGGCTTCTTTCGCGGATGCGCCGGCAACTTCGCCGGCTGAAGGTATCCGCGCGGAGAACAGCTTTGCGTAGCGAGCGTCGAAGTCGAGGAGCGTTTCGGCAATGAGTTTGCGCTCGGATTCATATGTCGAGAGGAGAGAGCGGGGTGCCCAACCGCTCTCTACGTGATGAATCTTCCATGCAATGTTTACTGCGTCCAAAAACGCTGTGTTCATGCCCTGGCCAGCCTTGGGGCTATGTGTGTGGCATGCATCGCCACCCATGAAGACGCGCTCGTCTAGTGTGTAACGTTCCGCGATACCTTGACCGATAGGGTAGACTGAGTACCATTCTACGCGGTCCCAAGAGATGGTGTACGGTTCGAAGATCTTCTTAGCACGCGCTTGAACATCCTCCGCAGTGGCGGATTTCCGCGGGTCCCAGTCTTTGTCCGTAGAAGATGCGACTTGGATGTACAAGCGGACCATATTGTTCTCGCGTGGGATGATCATAATGGAGCCGTTGTCGGAGTGGATTGTGCATTTCATCTATGTCACTGTTAGTACCCACAGGAGCAAAGAACATAGGAGATACATACCTTGATGTCGGGGAAGTTCGTCCTGACAACTCCATCCATGACACCCCAAACATGCGCAATAGGATCCTTGTAGATCATCTTGACACCCAACTGATGCCGGACAAAACTCCTCGCTCCCTCTCCACTGAACAAGTATTTTGCGCGTACAGTCTCCTCGTGGGTGCCATCGATATGCGCCAGATTGACCTCAACAGGATACGTCTGATCCTTGTCATCATTCTTGAAGCCCTTGATCGTCCAGGGTCTTTGGATCTGACCACCATTCTTCTCAATATCCCCAATAAACGTCCTCTCGATCATACCCTGGTGAAGAAGGGTAGTAAACGGATACCGCGCATCGATGAACTTTGGACAACTAGCCCAAGTACCTGTCCGGTGAATACCCTTTTGCGCTGGATCCCAAAAAGCCACCTCATAAACCTTTGCGGGTTCGTATTCCATAATCTTTCGCTTGAGACCCATGTTGCGTAGAAGATCGAGAGAACGTGGCTGGATTCCGTCTGCGCGTCCAGTGGCGGTCGGCTCCGGTCGATTGTCGATGTGCTTGATCTTGTAGCCCCATCTCGCGAGACATGTTGACAGGCAGAGACCAACAGGTCCCGCGCCAACGATAACGATATCGTAGTTTTCCACCGCCATTGCTATTCTTTCAACCCAGATTCAAGGAAGAGTCTGTCAAGCAGATACAAACGCGTCGGGAACGATCCGGGAATACGGATGATGCCCCACACTCAATGATCAAAGTAAGTAATCTCTTCGCTCTCAGCTACACCGAAATGCTCAATGCAGGCGACAAGGCGTAAAGAAAGAGGAAAGAGGCGTAAAAGATGTAAAAAGGGTATAAAGTATATTAACTCGAACAGTAACCGACGATCCCAGTGACCGGCACCTGCTCTTTAAGAATCAGTAAACGACGCCATCAAACCACGGACCAAGGCTAGCCTCGGCCGCGTCTTCGTCATGGCAAGACAACTCGGGAGTGCGTAGTGCGCGCCGGCACACGACTTCGGATGCGCGAGAGAGGGAACCAGGGCCTGGGGACCTGGGTACGTGGGTCGCCGCGTGCGCCGAATGGGCATGCCGTCATGTTGCGGGGAGTCTGACTAGGCGTTGGCGGAACTGATGCGCGGCATTTTGAGCGCCAAGACACATCTCGCACTTTGCCTTTTGCAGGGCTAGCGTGGTTGCATGCAGGTTAGGTGACGCGCAGCCGCGATCTGGGCGAGGCAGGCGAGCATGGCATGGAGTATCGTGAAGTGGAGTGTTTCGGCCGCTTACATTTACCGCTTCTTCTTCCCTTGATGTTCGGTGTGTGAGTAGGATTCTTTTTTGTTTTTGACTTCGTACGAGGGTGTGTGTACTGCCAATGAGAGGGGTGGTAATAGGGCCGAAGCTTGTCGTTGAGATGATGATAAGGCTGCACGTGTAAGTAAGACTACGCTTGCGAGTACCGAGTATGCTTCCCGTGGAGTTTGCATCGAGGGTGTTGCCGCAGAATGTCATAGCTTCAACAGGAGCCTTGCTGCTAGTGAATGAAGACGATCTAAATTTCGCCGTGACGGTCTCGAAATCCTCCGTCTTGATTCTGAAATGTACCGTGCAGATGTTGAAATTGGCCGTGGTGATATGTATCATGATTTACGAAACGTTCTGGGTGTAAGGAAAGCTCATATCATGTAGATCATCATAATCTTTTCGACCCAAGGCATCTTGCAACAGCTTGTTTCGATATCAGCATTCATGCTGGACCTCATTGACATTCATCTCGCCTTCAATCAGACGGACCCATTGAGTACCACGATAATGTGTGTCCGTAGAGCAACTTGCCCCGGTGATGTACTTCTGTATTCGTACAATCATGTATGATACCAATAATATATACCAGAACCCAGACGCCAGCGCCGTTCACACAAAGCCGACTAAGCTTTGCGAATGATGTTCGGGACATGCCGCATGAACGCTCAAGCCCAGACATGGCCAAACATGCTGATGATGCAAAAAGACTGCATCAAGTCAATATGTTCCCTCCACATACTTCCATCGAAGCCAGGTCCCGGTAATGCCCCGCAAGCTTTTGCAGCATTGTGTGGCAACCGGCAAGGTCTTCCCGCTTCATCTCCCCCGGTAGTGTTCGATCCAAAGTGGATGGATATCCTCAAGATACTGTCATGTTGCCGAGTGCGACTGCCATTCTCTCCTCTTCCTTTCGAGCTCTCGCTGCCTCGGTTTCCTTCCTCATGGTCTCCAAGTTCCACTCATCGCCGCCCTCATCATCACTATCCGCATCGCTGTCTTGCGCCCAGTCACCCTTCTCGAACATAGCCCTACCAGTGGCATCCTTCATCTTCTTGGCCTCCTCTTCAGCCTGCTTCTTGTCGATACGCTCCTTCTTCCACTTGGCGAATGTTTCGGGCGTGACAGGTGTGAGCTTGCCGGTGAGCTTGTGTCGTTCAGATTCAAGGAAGTCTTCGAGGGTGAGGGTGTTGAGTGGTGAGTTGGCCATTAGGGCCTTTTCGGCGGCGCGTTGTTCCCTAGTCTTGATGACGAATCTGCAGAACATGTTAGTTTCGGTTCCCAGATGTGTTCGTTCTGTATGGCGATAATGTATTGTGAATACGTACCCAGGTGGTAGAGAGTGCTTGTACATGCACTTGTCGCCTTAGATACAGGTCAGCGCGCGCCTCACATGAATTTCGTTGTCGAAACTCACCTCCGTTCGGGCATGTCCAGAACCAACCATACTTCTGATCCTCGATAGCCTGAACAAAGTACTTGCACACTTTGTCTGTTGTGGTCTTTGGGTTGCCGTGCTTGCTGAGAACGACCTGTCGCAGCTTTTCCTCGTCCCAATCGTCCATGTTATCCTTCTTCCGTCGCTCCTCTTCCTCTTCCTTTTCTTGGTCTCTGTTATCGGTGTATAAACTCCTCTTCTCTGTTTTGCGCTCGATGGCCAGGTCATGGCTGAACTTGCACTTCTTGCCCTTTTCGCAGTTTCCCTTCTTGTAGAACTGGCATAGTACGGTCTTGGGGTCGGTGCCAAAAGGTACTTTCTGGACCTGCACTGGTTTGAAGAGCTCGGCGGTCTCTTTGCGGGCTTGTTCTGCCGCCGCCTTGTCTTTCTCGCGCTGGGCTTTCTCAGCGGCCTTGCGCTTTTCGTCGGGTGTGCCACCTGATGCGGTGGTGGCTTTGAGTTGCGCGATCTGCTTCTGGGCGGCTCCTCCCTTCTTATTTTTCATACCAAAGGTCTTGTCCACCGCGACCTTCTTCACCTTGGGCTGCTCGCCCTTGCCTTTGGGTGGCATCTTGGCTTATTGTGTACGGACGTTGAAGTGACAGTGGGGAGGTTGGTTTGTGATATTCCAAGGATCCGGGCGCCTTGGAGAGTCGAAAATTCGGTGCCTGGCGGGGGATATGGGACCTGGGTCGTGTGTGTCAAAGTGAGAATGACGCTGTGTGGGGTGGAATTTCGAGTGGCGGAGCATCTGGCGCTAGAGCCAGCCCTACCTTCGCCGACATTCCCGAAGCTTCAAGGTGGCCTTCACATGAACCCCAAGAGTCAATCGCTGCGCACCCAATACTGTCGCGACATTCCCGTCTCTCGAATTGTTCTGTCGCATCTAGCTTCCGTAAGCTCTTGGCATTCTTGTCTCTGCCATTGGATTTACTAACAACTCCGCAGCGCCCTTGACGCCTTACACCTGTCACCCAGCTACACTCGACGCGCGGTCGCACCCAAGATGATTACCGACAGCCAACTCTACTCGCTCGCCATCTTCCTCGGAAGCGCTGCCATGCTGCTCATCGTCCTATACCATTTCCTCGAGGTCAATTCCGACGATCACAAAGTTGAGGAGAAGCCCAAGGCCGCGTCAGGCAAGGTCAAGGCATGAGTTGCGCGGTGCATACGTGGGAGAGGGTCACAACAAGGAAAGAGGCTGGAGGGAGGACAAAGGATACCACTTGTAGGTCGGCGACTTTTATCAAATGGGGGCATGGAGTTCTGGCGTATCAAAATAGCGATTTAATCGCTGATGGATTTAACATGGTTGAATTGGCTATGGCTTACGTATGGAGACATGCTTCGGCTTCCTTCTACTGCGCACCCATAAAGACTCCCAATGCGCCTTGTCCTCGCTATGGGTATACGCGTACTTATACAAAATTATCAAATCTGAGCTTATTCGCAGTCCTTAATCCTCGGCATCTACCAGCTCTTCCTCTTCCTCGTCGCCTTCGATGAAACCCCTTCGACGCTTCTCGTTGGCAAGCGTTACGCCTCCACGATCCATACCGGGTCCACCAATGCGCTTCTTGAGCGACACAAGTCTTTCATGCGCATCGCGGGCTTCTTCTTCCGCTGAACGCTTGGGTGGACGTCCGCGACCGCGACCTTGGCTAATAGGTGCTTGTGGTGATATGCTTAGTGCTTCTATTCGCTCGGGCTCGACTGTGATACGTGGTGTAACTTGACGTCCCTGCGCATCGCTGAGATATGCCTCAGAATCATGCGAGTCTATGAATGAGAGCGTTAGATCATTTCTCTCCAAGTGTTCAACGACGATTTAAGCCCATCAATTATCTTCCTTACCAGAGAGACCCCCAGTCGGCCCATCACCAAGCTGCCATGACAGAGGACTGATATGGGCTCCGTGTATGTGATTGCGCCAGTTGCTCTCTAGATCGAAGGAATAAGGCTGATGACGCTCGATGCTCATGTTCGTCATAGGGTCGTAATTGGTGACTTCTTTGCCGCAATCATCCCACAAGCATTCCAGAGTCTCCTTTCGATGCACCTTGTATATATGCTTTTGAAGTGTCTCTAGATTGTGCAGATCCGCCTGACAGTTCTGCCACTTGCACTTATACGATCGGTACTGCGGGATATGGTTTGCAACACTCGGCGACCTGGAACTGATACGGATGGGCTCGTTGCGCAATGAGCTTGGTTGCGGCGGCTGGTGCTTGAGAGGACCTGTGTGACCGTTCAGAGCTGGACGAGACTGCGCAGCCGGAGATCCATGGATTGCCTTTCTCCACCCAATTGGGCGGCCCTTCTTCTTCGGCAGTGGCTTGCCATCAGGCCCATACTCCGTAGCGGAGCGGAATGCTTGATATCCAACCCCAGCAGCACCGGAAGTAGGGCGTGGGGCACTTTGGCTCATAGAAACGGGGTTGCTCGGACGTTTGGGTGTCGCTGGACCTGGACCCGCACCGTTGGGGAGGGAGTGTCGAGGAGGGCGACCGCGGCGCTTCTGCTTAAACGGATTGATGGCTTCGGGTAGAGCTTGGACCTTCTGAGCCCCACCTTCACCAATCGCACTGGGCGGAGCGCGGACACGAAGCGCTTCATCGTCGTCGGAATCGTCTTCCTCATCGTCTGCATCCTCAGTCAAGGCTTGAACGCCGTCTTTGAAATACCCTGGAGGAGGTCGTCCTGGATCAATCAAGTCCCACCTGATTGTACTAAGATCCGATTCCCAAGTTATCTGTGGTAATGTGGTCCTCAGTCCATCTAAATGTTGGTTCAGATTGCGCTCAGACGGATGGCGTCCACAAGCGAGGAGTACATCCCTTGCAATCGTGGCAGGGTTGTATGTGTTTCGACGGAGAGCATTCTTCTTCTCAAGTGGTTCAACATAGACCTGGTACCGGAGTTCGTTAGGCGGCGGATGGACTGGCGGCGGCGCAGATGCTTGTGGCTGATATGAAGGGGTGTTTGCTATGGGGAAGTTCGGGGTGGAAGGCTCTTCATCGACAGCCATGGCATCTTGATGCGAGTATGATGCGTAAGGGTCTGCGTTCATTCTCTTGCGCGGCGGACCCATGTCTTCCTCTTCTGAAAGTTGAGACAAGTCGATGAGATCGCTCAGATTGCGTTTGCGAGCAGCCTCTTCCTTGTTTGCTGGCTTTCTCAGCTCGGGCTTAATTGGCACCATCTCGGCGACGGGTGCAGGCGCAGGTGCAGGTGCGGGCGACGCGCTCCCTGGGAACGACGGGTAAGAGCTTCCGTTCGCTGGTGAGGCAGTTGCTGGTGTGTATTGAGGGGTCGGCGCAACGGGGGTCGCGACTTCCTTTCTCATGACGGCAGGCGGCACTGGCGGTTTTTGAACTGGAACTGGCGCCGCCTGTACTGCCTTGCGAGATGCAGAATTCACATCTGGCACTGCTGTGAGTAGGCTCTTAGCGAACACTGCGCGATCTAGCTTCAGGCCCATTTGCTCTAGTTGTTCGCACAACTCGATGTAGGAAGGGTTGCTGTTGAGTAGCCCTAATATCTGGCTGGGTTCAACTTTGCGAACGTCATTTTGGGCGTTGAGATATGCTGCTGCTGCGCTCGCCAGATGTGCCTTCTTCTCGGGTGGCCAGTGAGTGTTACCTGTGGGTCGAGTTGGGGTCGGCTGTGCTTGTCTGACAGGGACAGCTTGGGGTACGGCAGGCGTAGCTGGCTTCGCTGCTGGTTTGGGTGTCGCCTTCTTCTTCGAGTTCGTCGCTTGGGGCGTGACGGTTTGAGCAGCCTGTGCGGGTTGCGAGGTGGCAGACTGGGGAGCGGGTTTGTTCTGCGCAGTCGGAGACTTGGGCGCTTTCGCTCTGCGTTCTTCTTCCCAGATTCGAGCTAGGAGTGCCGGGTCCTTGCTGTTTAGCTCTCTCATCTTAGCCATCATCGCTCGGATCTCGCTCTCTAGTGCTTCAGCAGGGCCGTCGGCACTAGATGCTGCAGAAGGTGCTTCAATCGCATTCGCTTGCTGTTTTTGCGCCTTCTTCGCTCTTGGCTTGGGTTGTGAAGCGCGCAACCTAGCCTCCTCTTCCTCTTGTTGTTTGCGTTCCTCTTCCCTCTTTTGCTCCTCTAGTTTGCGCGTCTCCTCGGCGATCCTCTCTTCTTCTGCGCGCGCTGCATCTATAATCGCCTGCTGCGCAGCCTGTTTTCGCTGATATTCTGGCCATGGATCGTAAACTGCCATGGGGTCTACAGTGGTGGTGCCCTGCGCACTGTATGTGTCCGCCATACTGGTGGCCGGTGCCGGTGGTGGCGGCACAATCGCAGAAGGCATTTGCGCGTTGCCGTAGTTGTAGGCCGTTGACGATGTGGCGTTCTGAGAGTTACGCGAGGCTTCAGCAGCTACGCTAGGGAGCTGTCGAGCATTGTAATCGCCATACTGCTGGTTCGCCGTGGTGGTCATACTTGCGCTGCGTGAGTTGCTAACAGGCGCATTGTTGTACTGAGGCTGGGCTGGACTGGCAGAGCGCTGTTGCTGCTGGGTGTACATCGCTTGGGTTCTCTGAGTCTGGGAAGGGTACCCTGCCGCCACGGCCGGTGATGGCAAGCCTCGACTCGCTGGCTGCGCGCGGTTGTTGTTGACGCTCCGTGGACGCGCTTGCGCTTGTCCGTAGCCAGCGTGGGGTTGTTGCGCCTGTACTTGGGGCGAATGCGAATTGCCGGCGGCGTAGCGACTGGAGTGCGAAGAGGCGGCTGTATTAGTTGCGGTGAAGCCCGCTTGGGTATTCGTCGGCGCGGTATTATTCGTATACGATGTGGAGCTGCTCATATTCCGCAAAACCTCGGCGGCGCCTCTGGTTGTCTCTCGTGTCCCGCCATAGTTGTTGCTACTCCATGAGTTATCTTGCACCGTTCCATATCCACTGTTTTGGTTCGCGTACGATTGCGGCTGGTAGGAGACGTAGTCTTGCGCTTGTGTCGTCGGCGGCTGCTGGTACTGGCGGGATGGTTGCGCGGCGCTGTTCGCAGCGGGTGCAGTCTGGTATGCCGAATACTGTTGCGCCGAACTTTGTTGATACGGGTAGCTATAAGGGTTGTAGTTGTTTGACGACATAGCAGCGTATTCCTAAAGGTCTGCAAGTCCTTCCGAAGCCACTATATAGGGAAGATTCGGTCGCTGCATGGGGACCGTGGTTCGCGCGAAGGGGCTCGGGTAGGCGTGAGCGGGGGTTCGGGTGGGTGTAGATGCAATATTAATACCGCACTCGGGAATCGTCCGTATCGGGGCTGCACCTTGGCGCAAGTTATGCGCTGGTCGAGGGAGCAGACTGACTGCGACGCGTGTTGAAAGTGCGCGACGGCTCGGCGATGCGCTCTATGATGCAGACGCGACTTGCAGCGCCAGACTGTTCGGCGCGGAGAAACCCACACTCCGACCGCGCTAGCGAAGCGAAGCCGCCCTAGCAGAGGCACATCTCACAACACCAATTTTGTGATCGCGACACGAACTTTGTCTACTAACCCGACAACCGCCAATCCCACAGCAAAAATGACCAAGGTTAACGCAATGGTCGCGAGCTCTCGACGCAAGTCCCGAAAGGCGCACTTCAGTGCGCCGAGTAGTGTGCGTCGGGTCATCATGAGCGTATGAAGAGACTTGGAACATTGCATGGGACATGTTCTAACAACCTTCAGGCGCCTTTGAGTAAGGAGCTCCGCGAGAAGCACGGAGTGCGCAGCATTCCCGTCCGCAAGGATGTAAGTATCCAGATCTTCTCCCCCAGTTTCGTCGTATGCTGACTTTTCCTAGGACGAGGTCATGGTCGTCCGCGGCTCCAACAAGGGACGTGAGGGCAAGATCTCCTCCGTCTACCGCCTCAAGTACTGCCTCCACGTCAACGGCAGTGCGTAGCCCTCTATTCCCACTCGCCAGCAGATATACTAATTCACAACACAGTTGTTCGCGAGAAGAGCAACGGCCAGTCCGTCCCCATCCCCATCGCTGCCTCCAAGGTCGTCGTCACCAAGCTCAAGCTCGACAAGGACCGTGAGCAAATCCTGGAGCGCAAGTCCGCCGGTCGCGAGGAGAAGAAGAAGCAGAGGGAGCAATAAGCGTATCGTCCCTTTCTATTGACGATACACTACGGCTATGAGGGACATCGACACGAGCATCCCCGTCCCTAGAGGATGAAATGCATATCATGGGTTCACGGTTTGGGCATGCGACACGCGCATGGAAAAGCAGGGCGTTATACCGGCTTCTAGCTCGAACAATGGACTTGCCATCATGCGGCCCCGTCGAAGTTTTCTGTTCGAAATGATACCACGATGGAATGGAGTTTGGCAACGAATGAGATTTGTTACTCCAGCCGTCGCAGTGACACTCTACGTGAAGTTTGACACGAACGCTAGTATATCTACTCTCCAACCGAACCTGATGGTTGACGTGAGTTATACGACTAGCGGAGAAGAACGCCAGACGACAGCAGTCGTTGCTCGCATGCAGACCATCTTTGAGATTTCCCCATGACGGAGATGGTTTGACGCTGAGACACATTCCTTCAACTATATACAGAGCCCGCGTATGTCAGTATGACCACAGTGTCAACTGCTAAACTTTGAATGAAACTACAGCCATGTTTGACAAGTGCAGCGTACCGCTCAATTGCACGCATTCACACCTTTCATGTTCTCTTGTGTAGCCACGACTACGGGCTTAGCATTTTTGAGATCCCGATTCTCTGGTTCTCGGATTCTATAAATTCTCCCATTACACTTGCCAATTCGTTCTATAATGACCCGGTAGAAGTTATTTCCCTGCTTCAAAAGCCGCTATGTAGTAATACAAGTTATCTACCTCGACTCCGAGGTAACCCACACCTCTATCGCATCTTCTTTGCAGAGCTCAACATATATTATCTCCACCGTGGCATCTCCACTGGTTCATTGATGCATCAACCTACAGGCTTAGCGTTCCGAAAAACACACGGTGGCGTTCGTCACATTTTGCTCGTACATGTAAACTGCTGTTTCGGCTACTGCACATCGCCACAACTGTGGTGTACCTACTGCACATGGAAGCAAAAGCTGCCCAACGCCAACGATAACTAATCGATAAGATACTACGGGACTCTATGTTTGGGTTTGCGAACTACTGTAGGAGGTGCTGGCAAATCGGAAGTCGTCTGGCGAGTGCCAGATCTCGTGCTAATGGAGGCTGAGGGCTAGATGCAGATAGTGGATCTGTCGCTCGGGTAGGCGGCGGGTGAGTTATAGAAGGTAGAGCTTGTTGAAGGCGAGGAATGGGTTAGTTTTTCTTGGTCAGTGGGTCGTGATCTCGTGGCGTGGTTGGTTGGTGATTTTTTTTGTGAGCTGCGCATGTGGGCAATTGAGCAAAATGACGAGCCTTAGACAAAATGTCAAGACAGGCATATCGATTGGCATATGTGCGATGTTTGCTTGTGGCATCCCATGGTTGGATACGAAGACTGCATACACGATACGACTGACCTCGGGATTCTCGTATCGATAGTGATGTTGCCTGAGCTGGAGATCTTGATGCTTGATCTCGTGTTCTATATCCGGACACGAACACTATTGAAAGTATTTTGTTATTGTATGCAACGCACAACGAACATGTTCTACCTCGCTATCCAAGACCCTTCCGAGGTCTGCTTTTTGCATCATCCTTGCTATCAGTAAAGACAAATGTAGATCAGGCGTCATGTGACATCAGCCTCCGCTGCGGTACGGTACGCGAATCTCACGCCTCACGAATCTGACATAACGTTGATCTTATATCTCACTCATCTGAATAGCAAAGATATTTCAGGCGCAAGTACATGTACAGTGTAAGCGCGGTGTCTCCAAATAGCACGGCGTCAGATGCGTGTAAGTGCCGTGGGCGTAAAGTGGTAATACGGCACTTCGATCGCGTGCATGATTGATCGGTTCCGCATAGAGAGCGATTGTGATTACCGATATATGACGAGACCACTTCGCCATCGAGATATGGTGAATGCCTGGCATACATGCGACTGTGTGTAATGACACCCGTTGGGAGAAAACGAGATGTGGCGGCGATGCCGGTTTCCCGCGACAGTTCATATGGAAAAAGCAACCGTCACTTAGCAATGAAACGCATCCGAGTATAGATCGAATGCTGCGGTCCGCTCCTTTGCTTCTTCCCTCCTCGGGTAACAACGTCTCGATGCTTTTTTGTATGGCCCGACATGATGGTTGTGACAGCTGCAAGTGCCGTTCACATGCCGTTGAATCCAATCTCCAATGCATGGGCATCTGCGCACGCATGACACTGGATAGAGGGCTTCAATGCTCAGCCACGTGCTTCCCCAGACCCAAGGGCGCATGAAGAAACATGCTGGCTTAGTTGCGTGGCAAAGACTTAATTAGCAGGCATACCACTGCGAAACAGAGAGTCGCGAGTTGCCAGCGGAGGCATTGTTTCGCATAGCGAACATGTGGGTAAGGACCAGCCGTCTTCTTCAAACGCTCCGAGCCGTAAAGTCTCTCCAAGCCCAAAACCTTGGGATAGGCTCACCACCAAAAAGTCTGGACAACTTGTCTCGGGGCTTAGCAACGTGGCAAAGCAAGATTGAGGATCCGAGAAGATCCGTCTCGTATGTCGTGACAGTTGAGGACCGGGATCGCCTGGTGTGTCGGTAGCTGCCAGAGAGTTGTTTTGCCGATAGTTCATGAGTCTGCTGAAGGAACGTCGTTTCCAGCTCGCATGACATTGATGACGGCCAACTGCATCCTATGCGTGCCTAGTACGTAGCCGGATATTGCTGTCCCAATCTAGTGCAGTTGGCGGGGTAGGCATCCGAATGGTTAATGAGGATGTGCACTGTGCCACCAATGCGGTCACGGTTAAGGTTGGCTGCATGCAGGGCGTTTTTAGCAACGTCGAAAAGGCTCCGTGGTCGCTAGTGATCTCATAGACAACTATAGATCGTGATGTCGAGGCCATCGTGTTGCGCTTACGTCGTGAGGCGCGTGGTTAGCAGCTGGCGTGTTGTGGGCTGAGTCAGGGTAGGCACGCCTTGAGAAGGGCCGTGTTTCTGTTTCAGGTGCCCGCTAGAGCGTCTCTCGTGTCCCTCCCGTCACGAAGCCGCCCACTTGAGCGCGCGCCTCCCATTCTTTTTATTGCCATCATGCCACCACAGTCAGTAATCTCGAATCGTCGTCACTTGGATGTGATGCAAATGTGACGACGATGGGCGATACCAGCAAACGGCGTGTTGTCGTGCCTAAACCCCACAACAGGCTAGGAGAGTGCACAAAGTGCACAGTCTGCCCAGCGCCGCCAAACTGTTCGCCATAGCTTCCGGGGACGTCGCCCGGACGCGCACTATCGATAGGTACTACTTTACGTGCATGCATATACGGCTGCACACGTTTTTAGGCATTCGAGAGTGCGAGCACTGAGGTCGAGTCCTCGGAACCTTCTTTTAAGTCTTTCTACTCCGGAGCATATCATCCGATCGTGGAATGGCGTGCGACAGGCGAGCAGAAAGAGGCCAGGAGAGGAGCGGTCTGTCTTGATTCGTGAAGTGGTCGAAGGAGCGGAAATGATCAGAACCCTTGCTGTGTCGAGCCTGGGAGTTTCATGCGCAAAGAGCGTGGGATGCACAACGAGCGACAAGATCGGCACCGCAGCAGCGAAAGTCGGGGCGAAGTGATGCCATCAGGTATCCGACTGCAATAATGCAGCGTTCGATGGCGCCGGGTACTGTTCGCCGTTGACCCCGCAGCTCTCAACATCCTCACGGTGCAGATTCTGCTGGTGCTGCGGTTGCACAGAAACCCAGGGACATGTTCCGACACTGGGGCTGTTTCCTCGCTGCAAGCATGTCTCTTGGCTAAAATAAACGCTAAATACTCTTGGTTAAGGCCAGGGGCACTGGCGAATAACGACGACAGCGGCGGGACGTCATTGGTTTGTCTCACCATTTGCCCCTGACACTCTTCGTGTGCATGGTCACACCCTCGCTCGTGCCGTCGCCGCTTAGGCCATTTGGGAGATGCCCAAGCCCACCCGATGGCTGCCCTTGCACGACCGTGAGCGCGAACGGACCCTCTCAGCGGCCGGTTGGACGTCTCCCTCTCGCTCAGGCTCACCTGTCTCTCCCCAGCTTCAGCCTCCGTGTGCCTGAACAGCCTCACCTAGACGGCTTTCCATCTCGACTCCCGCACACCGCTGAGCTGTGCTGCCTCTCATTTCGCCCTACCCTTCGTATACCTCTTCGCCTCTTTGAGAGAGGGTTGCCCCGTCGCTCCCTTTGCACTAGTCGGATCAATCCATCGTCGTCCTTCGCCAGATCGAACATACTGTCGCGCTCGGTCTCGACATCTGTCTTGGATTCGAGTACGTTCGACACGACCATTACTTGCTGGACCATACTGACGCTTTGTCGCACTCTAGACGATTACGATTGTCTTTACGAGCCAATTGTATCCTTCAGTCGTCGCATTCGCCTTCCCAACGCGCGGCCGACCAACCTTCATCTTCGGACAACTAATAATCCTTGGACCTTACACCTAGTCATGCGAAGTCGAGTGGAATTATAACCAGTCTATTGCTTTACGTCTCAAGTCGAGGATAAACTCACATCACGTTCGCTATTCTTACCGGATCTAACACACGATCCACATCACCATGGCTCTCCCAAAGCCCGTATACCCGCTGAGTGAGCACTGCTCAATCATCTACGAGAACACGCTTTACGTATATTCGCCATCTGGATTCCAATCGCTAAAGCTTGAAGAGGGGGCAGAATGGAAGGCGCTGCCTATGGACATATCGCTTACCGGAGCGCAATGCGTGAAGGCAGTGCCCAAGGGGGATGCCGCAGCTGCTAAGCTGTTCATTGTTGGAGGACGCGTCAACGAGACCGCTTCGACGTGGAACTATCCCGGACTGATGCACTACACATTCTCCAAGAAGAAGTGGGACTGGCAACGGTCTGAGAGCTGGAACACACAAAATCGCGTCAACCATGACGCTGTCTACCTTCAAGACTCACAGAAGATTCTCGTCTACGCAGGGTCGCAGACAGAGGGGGACAACGGCCCATCGTCGGAATCCTTCCTAATGTCCACTGTCGAGCCCTACTCGGTATCGAGTATGCCGCCGTCCGGCGCGCCACTCTCCGTGAAGCCCATGCTGATGAACTCGGACGCCAACTCTGCGATATTGGTCGGTGGTGGCGCTACCAACACTGCGGTATGGAAGTTCAGCGAAGCATCAGGATGGAAAGATCTCGGCGTCAGCCTTGAACAACCGATCGTTAACGCCGATGCTGTCAAATGCTCAATAGTCTCCAACAAAGACGGAAGGATCGCTCTGGAGAAGTTTGATATGAGTGTAACACCAAACGCCGTGGAACGAATCCTCCTCGTGAACAAGGACGGATCGCCCGCAGCCCCGGGAACTCTTGCCGGTGGGGACAAGGTGAAGCGAGTAGTCATCGATGACTGGTCAAAGTACAACGACACACTCGCACCGACAGTTACACGGAACGGTTACTCGTTAGCACAAGGGGAGGATGGCACCACCGTTGCAAGTGGTGGTAATCCCGATGAGCCCATTGCTGTCTTCGACGCAAAGGAGAACGCATGGATGAACGCGACAGCGCTATTCTCCGGGCAAGAGATCCTAGTGAACTCGATATCATCTTCAAGCGCATCATCGACACCGACCGCGACTGCATCCGTATCAGCGACGCCCAGCGCCAGCACCACAGAAGCAGTCGGCCCACCGCCGGCTCCCCCTAGCAACAAGGGAAAGATGTTGACTGTACTTGGCGCTACACTAGGTACGATCTTCGGCATCGCTGCTATCCTGATTCTCATTCTGTTCTGCCTCAAGTACAGGAAGAACAAGAGCAAGCAGAATCCAGGTTACATTGAGAAGAACGACCGCATGAGCTTTGCCGACCGCGGTGCTGCTTTCATGAAGGAGGCAGGTGGAGCTGTCGTGACTTACCAGCCAAAACACAACAACGACTCTGTCACATCGCTTGCCATCATCCAAGGACGTGGTAGCAACAACGGCCACAAGAAGAATGTTGCGAGCGACGCCAGCACAGCGGGACTTGTGAAGAAGAGCAGCCCGCTTGGCTACTCCGAAGGCTACAACGAGCCCTACGAGCTTGCCAAGTTTGACCTCAAGCCGGAGCCTGTCGAGCCCATGGTTCGTCAGAACTCCAGTCGGAACAAGCCTGCACCAAGAGCACGTAGCTCAGGCTGGAGTCGGTACTTCGCCAACAACGAAGCTACAAACCTCGCAAGTGCACCACCTGCTGATCGTTCTACCTTCGCGTCAGACCGAACAAGTACCGCCAGCCAGTCACAATACACCAACTCGCGCATGTACAGCTCGCGTCCATCACAACATATCGCTCCCTTAGAGATCCCCAAGTTCAACGACGGGCAGCGTCTAAGCCGAGTAGCCAGTGGAAGTCCAACGCTTGGAACCCCCAACAGTGTCATTCCACATGGTGTTCAGCCCATGCAAGCAGAGCTTGCTCGCGCCAACTCGAATGCCAGCACAGTATCTGCTCTCAGTCACGACGGCTACCTACGCCACCCCGTAGAAAGCTGGACTCCAGTGGGCGATGACCGACGGACGAGCAGTCAGTACACTGGTAGCATGGTCATTGACTCTAACAAGTACGATGGCGCTAGCTCGTATTACCCCGACGGCACCGATTCGTTCTACCCCAAGAGCAACTTTTCCTCCTTCTACCCCGGCCAAGGCGACAACCCATCCACCGTTCCCGACATGCGCGACAGCACGTTCACCATGTTCCCATCAGGCAACGCACCACCCGCACCAACAGAGGAGATGCCCAAGAGCAAGTTCAGCTCGATGTACCCCGTACCACCACGTCTCGGTCTCCCACAAGATCGCGAGAGCACAGCAACCGTGTTCCCAGGTGGTCCCGGTGGTGCACAAGGAGGCAATGCTCAGGCGGCGCTACCAAGCCCCAAGTTCAACTCCTTCTACCCACCACCCAAAGTCGGGCACGAGAGCTCAGCCACCCTCTTCCCCGGCCCGGGTCCCAACCAAGGCAACGGAAAAGAGCAATCAGACATGTCATGGCTGAACCTCGGCCAAAGCAGATAAAAGCCCCCGAGTTTGAACTTAGCCTTGTCACGCCTATAATGAGCCCATGCTCCCCACCCGTCTCTACCTCGACCGTACACATCACCTCCATCCTCTCTCTCTCGAAAAGCAGCATCACTTAGCGAACGCATCATCACCACCCTGTACAGCAGATCTTTCTTTCTCGAGCATAGCATTCATCAGCGCCGGGCGTCTCTTTCCAAATCCCCCCTTGTTCACCAAACGCTAGCCGCGAAAAGCCGATGTCAGCTTTTGGCATTCAGTCGCTACAGATACCCGACGCCAACCTCCTCACAGCGCGTCAACCCACTACCTCCTACAAACGCCTTACCTCGACCACCATCGCCTACCTCCTCCACTCTCTCCTCTCGAAACAGAAGAGTCTCAGTTGTAAATAGAACGCCCACCTCTTACCCCACACTCCCAACCCACCACTTTCTTTTCTCATACACTCTTTTCTTTTCCCACCAAACCATGTTTCCCGATATCTCTTTTTTTCCACATACTTTTCAACTTGGTCTGTGTCCAAATGTATCTTTGGAAATCGCAGTATCTTGTTGATGATCGTCGTTATTGTTGTTGTCTCAGATCTACGGGTCTGGATATGTTTTTTTGCTTTTTTGAAATGGCGTCGTCGTGCAAGATGGTTGGAAAGATCTCTCTTCGCTGTCTTGGTCTCCGAATTGCTGTATGTAGCTCGCTTGTCGAGTGGGGAAGTTGGGAAGGAGGGAGGGAGGGAAGAAGGATGTTGGACTGGCTTGACCCTGGATGTGCTGGGGCGCTGGTGCGAGGGAAACGTCTATTGTTGACGTGGTGGCTGAAATGGTGGATTGGATCGGACGTTAATACTTTAATGAAAGAAGCGAGTGTCGTACCAAATTGTTCCGTCTGCCTGTAATGTTTGTATCTGTGAAGGGAATGAGTTGATGCTTAAACTCTATTCTAAGTGAGGTGTCTGGTTCTAGTGGCCAAGTGTACAGTCAGCTTGCATGGCAAGCCTATCCAACATCGTTCGCCCTGGAACTTCACATGGACATGTACACTAGACGCAAACTGGCTGCCATGTCCTAATCATTATATCTTGACCAAGCATCAAAAACAAGTATTCGTAGAGAAGAGCGTGTGAGATCGCATCGTTGAGATATCGCCCGAGAGACGAGAGATATCTCAAC
>NW_026055551.1:0-74240 GCF_023757995.1 Alternaria metachromatica
TCATCATTTCTCCCAAAACCCCCATCTCCCCTCACACTAACCCCTCTCACAGACCGCACTCTTCAACTTCCAATCCCTACTCCTCGTAATCCTGCTCACAATCTGCACGGCCACATACGCACACGCAACTTTCCCGGGTCCCCTCGACCGAAACAAGGAGAAGTATTGGATATCGCCTGTTTGGAAAGCTGCGCGTGTGGGTGAGAGGCTGAGTCCGTATGTTAGTTTGGCTTGTGTTGTTATGGCTGTAAGTGGGATTTTGTGATAAGATGGGAGGGGGAGGAGGGAGGGAGGGAAGGGAGAGAGGGGGAGGGATGGGATGAGTGGACAGGATGCTAATGATACACAGGTACTGCAGTTTATGAGTTGAGTCGGTTGTGTTACGGGAGGATACATCGTGGGAAGGCGAACGAAGGGATTCGCGGAGGACACATTTACGAAGCGAGGCGTTATGGGAACAGCATCAGGGACTGGGCGATGAACGTGCCGATCGGACTATCAACGATACCTGTCGTCGAAGTCAACCTTCACAGTGACCGACAAGCCACGGCGTGCACGAAACGACTACGACATCACCACACAAACCCATTCAAATCAAACATGTGTAACAAGATTTTCATAAGATTAAAAAGGTTATATACATAAAGGCAAAAACTAATCGCGCAAGCAAGCTTTCACACTCCTTGCCATCATTTTAGCCAAATGCCAGTGTACCAGCACAACCCCCAAAAGACTTTCCATCTAATTCACCCCACTCCATCCCATAAAAAAGATGAACAACAACCAACAACCACCGACCAGAGACACCACCCCCAATTTCGTACATATAGCAAAAGGTGATGATACACGACGTTTCCAGCGCCTAAACTAAAGAGCCACTTTCCCTTCCTTGATGGAAAAGACAACGACTCGCTCGACTCGTGAGATGAGAGTTTCTGACACATTTTGAGGGCATTTCCGTAAGAACAGCAGTAGTAGTAATAGCAGCAACAGCAGCAGTGACAAGGCAGGTAAGAGGATAAGTGAAACAAACATCAAAAAGCAGGACATGTTGGAATGTCCTTCGCCAGCCGGACCGACTCCGTCCATTGCTGGTAACCCGTGTATAAGTGAAGAATGGAGAAAAGCCGCCGGTGTTGAGAAGGAAAGAAAGAATACCATAGCTCCATGACAAGTGACATCGTAAGGGGAAGAAGGGGATGGAGAAACAGCAACAGCGTGAGCCGGACCTAACTCGCTCTCGCCGCTCAGTGCTTCCGGCTTCCCTCTCCCTTTTCGAAGCATCCATGGAGTGCTGGTCGTGAACCCCTGCGTTCTTGCACGCCCTCGACGTCACTCGCATCCTCGACCATGACGTCGTCGCCGCCGATCGAAAGATCAGGTTGGCTGTGTGCATCGTCAGCGTCTTCATCATCGTCGTCGTCGTGATCGCTGACAAGCCCAGGGTTGGACTCAACCGTGTGAGGGCTGAGATCTACCGGTGAGCTTGGCATGTGGTGATCGCCTTCAGACTTGGTGGGAGACGGGAACGATAACGGCAGGCGCGCATGGCTGGAATTGCTGCCCTTCTTGCTGCCTGGTCGTGCTGATGGGGCTTTGCTTGCGGGTCCGCTGGCAGGGAGGCGCGCTAGATGCGGCGGTACTGCTGACACGGGGGTCGGGGCAGGGCTGTCGTCATCCGAGGCATCCATGGCGTCCAGGTCGACCTTTGCGCGGGCAGTCTCGACAAGCTCCTTGAAGTCGCCTTGGGCGCCGCTGTTGGCGAATCGGGCAGCAAGGTAGGGCGTCGATGATGACTTGGCAAAGTTAGCCGGGGTGGTAACCTTGGAATCGTCACGTGGTGAGGCGTTCTGATCACGGTGTACCTCCCGGGCTTGTGGGACGGGTGCAGATTGTGATGCTAGTGGGTGGACGATGCCGGGAGTGGCAACAACAGGGAATGACACGGCTGGAGGCGCAACTGGAGCGCTCGCAGGTTCGGCAGCGGCAGCGGCAACAGGAGTACCAACATTGTCAACATCCACAGGAACACCGCATGCGATGGCTGCAGCGTCGTGGCTCTTGAACACCTGCGTGTGCTTGATCCGGCAGTGATTGAGGAAGCCCTGAGTGTTGGAGAAGTTGCTGTGACCACAGGGAGCGCAGTACAGGCGCACCCACTGACCGTCCGTCGATCGCTTGTGCAACAACGGGTCGACCTTGGGCGCTGGTGCTGGAGTTTCACCAAGGGGCGTGAGCTTCAACATTCCAGTCGAAGTTCGCGACGTGCGGCCTCTGTGAGACCCATAGTCAGCAAAGCTGCCGCGCGTCGTCCTGCCTTCACCAGTGCCAAAGTACCCTTGAGCTTGCTGAGCGAAGGCGCGTTCAGATACGGGGTCAAACTTGGCGTCCGAGATCAACCATTTTGCGTAGTGGCGAGTGTACGGGCCGTCGGTGACTCCCCAAGGAGCAGCATACTGAGGTTCTGTCATGCCAGAGCTGGGTTGCAATGAAGCACCAACCCCGAGACTGACATCCTCACTAAGGCCTTCGGTACCGGGGAATGGGATAAGCGAACAACGCCTCAGCTGCTCGAGAGAAACCTGGCACTTGGCGAGCTCCTGTTCGATCAAACGGAGTTCGTTGTGCTTGAGCAGAATCTCGTAGTTGATTTGCGCCTCGATAGCTTGTTGCACAGGGGTCAGTCCAGAGTCCATGGTGGTCGATGGCGCGTTGATGGAGTCAGATTTGGCAGTCGGTTGCTGAGGTTTCGCGGTCTTGCTCTTGCTTGCGCCTTCTTTCCTCGGCTGTGCCTTGGGTCGCGCATCGACTTCAGCAGAAGCAGGCTTGGGTGCGTCCGCAAGACGTCCATTGTCGGTCGCAGCTTTCGCGTTTGCATTCGCATTTGCGTTGACCGTCGACGGTCTCACCTCACCGTGCGCGCCCTTCCACTTCTTCGCTACTGGCTCAGGACTGTCAGTCCGTTTCCGCTTGATCTTATTCATGTTGTTCATGAAGTGTGGCATGTCGACCGGCAGCGGTCTTGACTTGTGGAGCGTGGACTTCTCCATGATCTTGTCGCCAGGCGACTCGTTACACCATGGGAGGCGGAACATGGACTGCATTGTGAAAGAAGTGGAAGCCTAAAACCAACAGAGCTCATCTGTAGTTGTGAGGGTCGTGCGCATCGAAGTCGAGTGCTAGTGAGGCTGCAGGATGACGTTGCAGCAGGCGCAACAACAGTAATGCGCGACTTGAATCTTCGGGAAAATCGAAGGGCAAGTCGTGCAGGAGAGAATATTAAAACGGGTAGGGGGTATCAAGTGCGGGCGAAGGAGTGCAGGAAGAGAAGCAACAAGCAGTTAAGCCGTTGAGGTGGTGACGTGGAGGGCAAGAGGCGCGATGATCGGCCACTCAAGGTTGATAAGGAAGAGACAGCCGCACCAGCACGAAATTCCGGGCAAGAATTCGTGAATACAGGAGAGAAGGGCGTATTACAGGCGTGCAGGGCTACAAAAGGCCGTGGAGAGGCGGTGGTGGGGGGGAAGGTGAGGGGATGGTGTGCCAGACGGCGATGATGTTGTGATGAAGGGCAGCGACGACGAAGTTCGGGGGGAGCAGTCATTCAGCGCATTTCCACACGTACGGGCTGGCCTAAGCCGCGCTAGCCGGGGGGCCCCGGTCAGCCCACCTCCTTGCCGGAATTGGCGATGTTGCCCTTGCGTCTCAGACAAAAGTCGACAAAGCAATTCACATGAAAATAGCAGACATAACCGGTAGTCACCCTCATATCGCGACTGTCTTCCCACCGCTTCACTGGACGACGTCGCTGCCAGCTGCGCGCCCAAGGTTTGCTTTTCGCGCAATTTACATCATTATGGGGCCTTTCGCTAAGTGTTAGCCAAGGGGCGCATCCGCTAAGTCGCTGCCAGCAAACGTTTAACGACTCAAGTCGTCTCAGTGTCGTTGTGTCATCCGCTGCCGGCTGTCCGCGGGGAGTCAACGTGGTGGGAGTAGGTGGCACCACGCGAGACAGCAGCGCAACAGCAGCAGCAGCAACAACACGTTATTGTTGCACTGCGCCCCCAGGCAACAGCATCCCCAACATCGGAAGCCTCGGATCAGATTACGACCCTGGATACACTACAGGTATCGCACTCGATAGTCTACATCCAACACCCACAACCCACCAGGCCTCGATCACCATCCGGTGAAGTTTACACCTCACCCTCGCCGTGTGGAACAAGGTACTCTTCTTAGCCCAAGTCAATTATGCGTCCAAGCCTGGACGCTCCGGCGCCATTTTGTGGCGTTGGGCTTGGCCTGCATGCGCGGCCTCCCTTAGTGCCGCCCTCCACACTGGCGACCACCAACCGGCCCACTCAGACGCCGCGAGCCTGCACCCCCCAGCTGAAACATTCTCAACACCACGATGGCGATCGGCTGGTCGAAATCGTACGCTCACGATTGAAGACGTCATGTGATGTTGGATAAATATGTTGTTGAGCGGATTTGAGTGGCGAGTGAGACGACGAGAATGTTCTTCGAAGAACACTGCACGTCACAAGGACTTTCGAGAGGCAAACTCCCACCGCGATATGACTCTTATTGGAAACGGTGATGGGGATTGCGTGGAGGGCTAAACCTTGGAAGCTTATCGCGGTCCCGGGCGGTCTTCCGTCTCCGGTTTCGCCCGTGCTTTCGATGCAACTTGCGTCGGCACGTGGGTGCCCCGATGCACGCTCCGGATCAAACACCGCTGAAATGCTCCCAAGCATCGACAACACCAAATACTCATGTTGAAAAGAAGGAATATCGCCTATCGCAATTCTGATTCTGCGCATCATGCGCTGGTGCTCATGGCCTGTGGAATCACATCGTGAAGAAAGGTTCTCACGCCTGGTGATGTCAATACCGGCGCATCTGCGGCGCTCGCTTCATCTTTGTTGCTGTTGCAATCGCCATTACAGTTGCCATCGCGATTGTTGACTTTCTCCCCACGACTCGTCGCAACGAACAGGATAACGCGCCTTTGACTCAGACTGGGGCAGGGTCCTGGATTAGGCCGGTCACGAAAGTTGTACCTTGGTATATGGGAGATTCGCGATAGCTTTGATGTGGTTTGCTGGAGTGTTCGGTGCATCACCGCTTGATCTCATGTCTCAACGCATCCTCTTCCATTGCCGTTTCTTCATACCAACGAGTATTCAGCCCCACCGTGGCAGCTTAACAGGACTACAATTGAGTTGAAGTCTACATTGCTTCAAAAGACTGTCAGGTTTCGTCTTACATATCAGTGTAGATGGCAGAGCACCTGTTCAGCTTTTGCCCTGGATACTGTGCCCCGATGCTGCAAGACTTCCTATTCCGACATATCGTTGACTGCAATGATAAAACGTCTCCTTTTAGTATGTTCGTCATGGTGCTTTTAGGGAGCACAGAGGCCTTCAGCAACTCCCGACCATGTCTTCATACCTATTTCAGCCTGTATCCCCTACACCAAGACAACTTCGACCAATTCTGGATCCTTCATGTCGGGATAGTGGGCAAAGCACATGCCAACAAGACGGAAAGTGGCAGGGCCTACAGAGCTCGCTTGATGATAAGGCCGTATTATGAACCCACCGACCGGAGGCATAGGGTCTCCCTGTTCATTCTTATGACTGGCTACTTGAGCGGTGCGGAACACAAAATCGCCTGTCTTTACTTCTGCAAAGGCGATACCGAACGCCGGAAATCCATCGTGGTTATAGCGAAATGGATAGAGGCCTTGCAGCGTCCGCCTCACTTCGGACAGAAACTTGTCTTGGTCTAAGTCGTACTCCCATTCTGTAGATTCTCCCAGAGGCAGCCCGAGAACTTTCTTCAAAGCTATATATGTATTGGTGTCCATTTCCGCATACACTTTCTGGGCAGATGGGTTGAAAGTTAAGTAGGTCTTTTGATCGAGGCCTGGTCGTGACAATATTCTGCTGTTCTGTGAGAGAACGAGCATCACTAGCCACGCCACAATGTATCTGGACATTGCGAGGGCGTGTCCAACACATTGACGATGGAGCATAGTGTCTAGATACGCTAGCACGTCCAGACTGCAGGTGCTCGGTTGAGCCTCGCAAATGCGACGAATAGAACCACGGAGATGAAGTGCTCTAGTCGCGTACTCTTGGCTATGCTTGGCTTCATCTTCCGTCCATTTTGGAAAGCGAAGTTTGGGAGGGACGCGGACATTCGGCCCAAATCGAGGATTGTGCGCGACCAATTTGAGCCAACTCTCGGTTTCGTCTAGCTTCTTCTTCAAATTCCAACTTGGTACCCAAGAAGGCCAGCCTTCATTTTGCTGGGAGAGTGTTCCGAATTCGATCGCGTTTGCGAGAACATTGTAAAGATGACCAGATTCTATCGCAGCGACGGCAAAATTCGTATAGATGTGCGAGAAGTGATTGCTGTAATCCACAGGGCACAGCCGCGTCAATTTGGGGTCTTGTTCAGCGGGCAGTCTTGTGCTCAATGAGAGGCCATACAATGCATACAGGCGATCCCGTTCGTCGACACATTCAGCTGTATGATATAACTCCAGAAGCTGCAATGCTTTCTCCATCTGAGTTTCTGGGCGCTTTCCCTTAAACCAAACATGCTCTTTCCTTTGAAGCCTGGAGTTCTCCAAGCTTAAAATAGTATCGAAGACCTGCTTTACCACAGTAGCAAGATCACAAACATGAACCTTACACTGCTCTTGAAGAACTAGGTAATGTATGCGCGAACCCCGGTAAAATCTATACCATGTAACTTCGTGAAGCCCGTAATGAACGATTACCTCACGGGCAAGAACCACCTCTTGCACGATCCATCGTCTTGTGAACCAAGCTCGATGGAAGAAGCTTTTCAAGAACTGAGAGGTTGAAGTCGTTTCCTCAAAACCATGTAGCCAGGTTTTTCTCTTGTCGACCTGTGCGCAATTTTCGTAATACGAGTCGTCAGAGCTGGCGCTGAACATTGGCCATACAGAATCAACCTCTTCGTCCGTCGCTGAGCCCAGCCAGATCCGTACCGAGTGAGCTAAGGCATAAATTCTATCCATGGTACGCACTTGCTGGCTTTTCTCTTCATTATCGGCCTGATTGATACAGACTATGACACCGGTCAGGACAGATGATGCGTTGCAGCATACATCGATACGTACTAGCATCTACCCATAGATCACACAGTTCCATGGCCTGCCGCATATGTCGCACCATCTCATCTACTGCTACCGTGATGCGCAGGGTTTTACCGTCGCATGTGAAAGATGTGAAGTGCTCTTGCGGTCCCCAGCAATAAGAAACGCAATCGTAGGCGGGCGGGTTCTCTCCGTCATCTCCGATCTTGCGCACGACGAGGCTGCCGATAAGAGGCTCAGCAAATGCGCCTGGTTGTAGACGAAGGACGCGGATCTCCTCGCTTGCGCTTATTCGCTGATACTGGTAGGGCACTTCTTGATCTTCCATCTTATCGGGCAGACTTGACGTTGATATATGGACGGCGATAAATCGATTGAAGGCAGTTAAGACGACAGGTATGCGCAGTGGGCGACATCAGCTTTGTGACACGCTGCTGGTACTGCCGAAATAGCCAGCACAATAGAAAGTAGAGAGAAAAAGCTCTATGGTTGTGATTATAGACTCTCAGCGGACTGTTGGGGCTCGATGCGAAGTCGCGTTCACCCCGCACCCGCGCGCTCAAGATGCAATGCGGCGCAGTCGACACATGACCGCTGACCAGGATATGATGTTCAGTCATTGGGCATATACGCGAGTGTAGCACATAGACTGCGTGCTATAAAGCGAAGTGTTGACGACGACATCGTAAATGCCAGCTTCATAGACTAGCGACAGCAGTCGATGTAGCTGCGGAAGGTGCTATGACATCATTGATGTCAATATACAAGAACGCGGTATCTCCCTCGCGCCCGCTGGAATCGCCTTGTCGCACACCTATAGAGATGCACGTCACGTAATATACGATGTCGCGTTTGAAAGATGTGATGGAAGCCTCCCCATGAGTAGGTAGGGCCGTCAATACGCGCCCGCAGCCGCCGACGACTCTTTCCCCACGAAACGTGACTCTGGGCACTTCATCTCACCCCGCAACCCTACTATATATCAACACCGTATTAGAGGGGGAGAAAGAATTCGAGTAAAAGGATAAATTAGTTTAACCTAGAGGGATCCCTAGACTATATACTTAACACTAGTAGGTTACGTAATCTTTACTTTAATACTCTTACTTAATCTGTGCTATCTTCTAGATACTAGATTAAATACTTCTACTAGTGTTGTAGTAGGGTTTTAATGTTCCTAAACCTTTAATTTACTCCTGCTCTTTTAGTTTTGCTCTAAAATAGCTTTTAAGGCTAGAAATAGAATCTTCTAATTATTCTAAACGTCCTAGTACCTCTAAGAATTTTCTGCCACTCTAACTCTAGACTGCGAAAGTTAGGCTAAATAGTATTTCTATATATATAGAGGGTAACCTTAAATTCTTCTTTAAAGTTTAGCGTAAGCCTTATTTTAAATTTAAACTTAGTTAGCATGCTTAAAACTTACAAGCCCTCTAGAGGAGTTAATATTTAGCGTAAGTAACTATACTTAGCAGTATTCGCCTGCAGGCGAAAGCGCTAGTTCTCGCAGAGGTAAGGTAGTAATTATGTTCTAGTCTAGTACCCTCTAATTTATGCGCTAAATTACTGCCTATCTATTACAAGTTTTAGCTTATAGTAGGCAAAGTAGGCTACTATGTTAGTAGTTAAAATAGAGAGTCTATATTAACTCTTAGCCTTTAGGTGTATAGCGAGCGATAGATTTGCTAGGCTACTTCTAGAGAGAGGCCTGCCTTGTTCTTTCTAGAGTAAGGTAGGCTACTTTAAAAGAGAGAGCTTAGTAGAATTTGCACACGAAGCTTAACTAGAGCGCCTATTTGTTCGCAACAGGTAGTTACTGCAGAGCCTAAGAGGTTAGCAATTCTAGTTAGGTTATTAGACTAAGTAGCAGCTCTAGCTATTTAGGCTTTAGCTTATTTAGCTGTTACTTACGCGCAGTAGCCTAAATATAGGCGTTAGCTTATTAGAGTACCTTTGTAGGTATAAAGAAAGATTAGCCTTTTTAAGAGGCTTTGCTTTAATATAGGTTAGGCATAGTTAGTGTTAGTCCTGTAGTAAATTCTACTAAGACAGGTACCTTTATAGCTTTAGCTAAAGATGTTCTTAGAAGTATAGGCATAGCCTTTAGGTACTTAATTAAGGCAGCTGCTAAAAGGTAGCTACTTAAGGTGCTGTAACGTGTTCTTAAATTTGTTAAAGTTTAGAGGCGTTCTCTTAGTTAGTAGGCAGGTTTTTAGAGCTTTATTAAATAAGGAGACCTTTAGTAGTTAGCCTTTAAGAAAGCCTTAGTAATTTAGATAGTAGCCTAATTTAATCTTTAAAAAGATACTTCTACTAAATTACGGCTAGAGCTTTCTAAAATTATGCTAAGACTTTACTAAGACTTTTCTAGTAACTTAGAAAGATTAATTAACTTAATTAATTTAGAAGCTATAGAGCTAATAAACAGCCGCGCCTCTAGAAGCGCCTTCTAACGTTGTTAGCTATTCTGTTCTTTAGGCTCTATTGTGTCTACTGTAGAGTAAGCAGCTTATATTCTAGCTTCTAAGAACACTAGAGCTGTCTCTTTAACTCTATGTTCTGTAGAGTAGAGAGAGTAGCAGCAATTCTGTTTTATTAAAGAAAGAAGCTCTATAGCTAGTTTTTAAGAAAGCAGTTTATTCTAGACTAAGATTGCGCGTAAATTTAGCTAGCTTATTACTAACTAGTGGTTTTGTGTAGCTATTAGCGACTATGTCTATAGTGCTAATATACTCTAACTTAATTAGGCCTTTAGCTACCTTTTCGCGTACAAAGTGCTATTATATATTAATATGTTTGCTTTAACTGTAATTAAGAGAATTAGCGCCTAGTGCAATAGCGCCGCGATTGTTAGCTTTAATAGTAATACTCTAGATAGAGTAGCTAAGCTCTATTAACAACCTGCGTAACTAGATTACCTCTTTTGCAGCTTTAGATTAGGCAATGTATTTAGCTTTACAGGTAGACAGTAAAACTATTACCTATCTCTTAGAGAACTAGCTAATAGCTGCTCTACTAAGCTTAAATATATAGCCTCTAATTAAGCGTCTGTTAGCGTCTATAGCGTAATTAGAGTTAGTGTAGCTAAGTAGATTACTGTCTCTAAAGGTAAGCTTTAGGTCTCTAGTAGCTTTAATATACCTAAATAGTGTTTATACTACTTTCTAGTAAGTAGCTTAGAGATTTATAGAAAAGCAGCTAACCTATAACACTGCAAAGGTAAGGTTAGGCTGCGTTTCTAGTATAAGATACATAAGCAAGCCTACAGCGGTCTAGTAACGCGTCTAAAAGTCTAGCTTACTAATAGAGTTGTCTAGTGTTGCTAGAACTAAGAAGAAGTTACTGCGAAATAGATAAAGGCTGTTGCGAAGCTAGAAGGCGCTAAACTTACTTACAATCTTATTAATGTAGGTTTGCTAACCTAGCTATAGTACTCTGTTAGAGCAATCGCGCAAGATTTTAATGCTAAGGTAGTAGGCTACAGCACTAAGATTACTTATTTAAAACTTCTTGCTAAGAGCAGCTTTTAGGTTGTAGATTAAGAGCGAGCTAGAGCTAGTAATTAGTAGGTTGTTAACGTAGACAGCAATAATAGTGCGATAGTCTAGGTAGACAAAGATGCTGTAATCTTTATAAAGGTGCTTGTAGCCTAGTTCTTTTAGAAAGCTAGTAAGCGTTTAGTACTAGATTTAAGATACTTATTTAAGGCTATATAGTGCCTTACGTAGGTAGCAGACTTTGCCTTTTTATATAAAGCTGTTAGAGAGCTCTACGTAGACTACTTTATTAATTAGGCTGTACAGAAAAGTAGTCTTAACGTCTATTTGTTCTACATTCTAGTTGTTTATAGCAGTAATAGAGAAGATTACCTTATAGGTTATAGGCTTAACAATAGCAGTAAAGGTCTTATTAAAGTTAATACTATACTGCTGCTTAAAACTACGAACTACCTAGCGGGCCTTATACCTAGTAATTAAGCCTCTAGGCCCGCGCTTAACGCGTAGTACCTAGCACCCTCTTAGTGTTTAGGCGTCTGTAGGCACACTGCTAGCTAGAATAATGTTCTAAGTATAATATTCTATTAGCAAATTGTATTTCTTCTATATACTCTGTTGCTATTTCTTGCAACGTGCGCTTCTAATAGCCTGCTTATATATAGGTTTGTTAAGTTTAGGTAGTTTAGCGAGAACGTGTTTAGCGGTGTATTAGAGGTATTTAATTAAAGCGATAAGAGCGGAGATCGCAGTTAGGCAGTAGTGCGGCTAGTAGGTAAGTTTAAGGCGTGTAATAGTAGCTTAAATTTTCTCTAGAACGTCTAAAATTAGCAGCTTCTACACGTTATTAAGGTAGTTCTGCTAGCCTATAGTGCTGTTAGCTATAGCGATCTAAAAGCGCGACCTTATACGCTTACTTAGTAGGCCCTTAGGTGCTTTAGGCAGCGTATATAGGCGCTATAGCTAAATATTTATTAGCTTATAGGCAGCTTTTTTAGCTAGTTAGCCTATAACTTGCTGTTAGAGCGCCTAGTCTAGTAGAGGTGCCTCTTTATTAGCGCTAACTTAGAGCTAAATTTCTAAGCTAAGTAGAAATTTATCTTTATAGAAGCGCACGTTGCGTACTATTTAAAAGCAGCAGCTGCTTTCTATCTAGACGCAGTACTAATTTAAAGCTCTATAGCTAAGTAGTATACAGCGCTTAGCCTTAGAATTAAGCTTCTTGCGCCTACTATCTAGAGTAGTTGCGTAGCCTAAGCAGCTAATAACACGTAGATACGCAACGCTAGGTTTTTCCTTATAGAGTGCCTTAAATAGTGTAATAAAATTTAGTGTGCGTGTTAGAGACCTGTTATAGAGGTAGGTAGCAGTTTAAATTAGCTCTAGCTAGAGAGTGTTAGCAAGAGTGCCTGTGTAAAGAAGAGCGCGCGTAATATCCTAGTTAGTGCAGTTAATTTGTTTAGCTAGGCTGTTCTACTCTAGGTTATAGAGTACTGTAGTTTTGTAAACCTAGCCCTCTACTGTAGCTATAGCTTTAAGCTTGTTATTAATAAATTCGCTACTATTATTAGTGTAAAAGAAGCGCATAGCAGCTTTATACTATTACTAAACTTTAGTAAAGAAGGCTACTATTACAGCAATAGTATTGCTCTTGTACTTAAGAATAGCGACTATCTTCTAGCGTGTGTAGTTATCTAGAAATAAGATGTAGTAGCATTTCTCTTAGTGTAAAAGTAGGTAAGAGCTGCTAAGGTTGCTGTAGATTTACTTAAAAGGCGTCTTAGAGCGTTTATAAGGCGTCTAAAAGTTGTAATAAGCTTACTTGCCTAGTTAGTAGAGCTTACAGTTTCTAAGCAGGTAGTTACTAATAGTAACTAGCTCTATTCTCTTTGTAGCGTTCTTTATTACTCTAAGGTAGTTACTAGATAGGTAGTCTATTCGCTTGTGCTAAATTTCGCTAGTAACGTAGGCAGAAAGAATAGTGTAGTAGGCAGTAAGCAAGAGAAGCTAGAAGAAGTCTATTGCTATAGTTAGGCGGTAAAGGTTATCCTTACTAGAGCTTACGCCTATAGCTACTAAGAGCCTAGTGCTGCGTCTAATAATTTAGATTTCTCTAGCGTTAAAGATTATACAAAGGCCTGCAGTAGTAGTAAGCCTCTTTGTAGATAGTAAGTTAAAAGAGGCGTATAGAGCGTAAATTACATTATAGACTGTAAACGAGCGCTCTATACTAGCTATGTTAATTTAAATCTTAACTAATCTACTATATCTATAGAGAAGAAGACCGCTAATGCCTTTTAGGTATACTAGGTTAGCTATTTTGTACAGCGCTGTAAAGGCGCTCTTGTTCTACGCGATATAGCAAATAGCGCCTAAGTTAATATACTAATTAGAGTTCTTAGCTGCTAACTTTAGTAGGTTATTAGCGTTTAGAATTTCGGCTGTTAGCGCTAAATCTGCGTATTTAAGCTTAGTAACGCAGGTGTTAATAACTACTACGTTAAAATTACCTAGTTCTAGTCTTAGCTGCTTACTACTGCTGCGCCTACTATAGCGGCTGTTGCGATTGCCTCTATTACTGTTAAATTTGCGCTTAGTGCGCAGTTTAGAGTAAAGTATCTAGCAGGTTTCGCTAGTGTAATTAGTTTTGTTTAGGCAGTAAGAGCAGTGTTAGCCTATCTAGGCGCTACTAGCGGCAGCAACTTTAAGAGCGTTAGCGGCGCTAGTGCGAAGCTAGGTTTTAACTTTAACTACGCCCTGCGCTAGAGTGCGTAGTTTAATTACTTACTAAAGGTCGCTTATAATAATATCTAGCTAGGCAGCTACTTAGGTTTGTACCTAAAGTTTAAATAAGTTGCTAAGATTGTTAAGAAAGTATAAGTTTACTAGCTAAGGTAGTAGCTTATAGGCCTAGTTTATGCAAGATAGCGCTGCGTTAGTTTTAGCAAGTAAATTAGCGAAGTTAGAGACGCTCTTAGAGAACAAGAGAGTAGTGTCTAGAAAGTTATTCTAGAGCGCCTAAACTTTAGAGGTACTAGAGCAACTATACGCTGCCTTTAGCGTTATTTAGGTTTCTACCGCTGTAAGCTTCTTGCTGTTAGACAAGGTTATTATAACGTCTATAGGCCTCTTCTTAATATTTAGTGTTATAACACTCTTTATCTAGAAGTCTCTTATTACCTATTTGTTATAGTTTCTAGCGCGTAGGCCTAGAGGTAGCTGCTAGAGCATATTCTACAGCCTAGCCTAGGTAAGAGCGTTTTTAACGTTCTTTACCTATCTACTGTAGTTTATAGAGTCTAGCAGCTTTAGGTGTCCCTCTATTATCTTTAGAGTATGCTTATATCGCTATTTAACGTTCTAAAGCGACGCGCTTGTTAAGGTAGTAGTTTTAGCTATTATAGGCGTTTGCGACGCGTTTAGTTTGCTAATTAGTAGTAAGAGAAGAGAGCTAAGGCCTTAGAGAAAGGCTAAAGAATTAAAGGCAGGTGCGTGTGTTTATAGTAATAAAATTGTAGGTTGTAGTTCTGCTATAGAGGTTGCGCAATAGTTTATAGAACGTAAATTTTAGTGTTACTATTACGCAGAGGCAGCTAGAGCGCTAGCGGCTTCTTCTAAAGCGCGCTAGTAATTTAATCTACTAGAGAAAGCTTTAGGCTTGCGCGCTAACTAGTTAGTCTGCGCTAGAGTAGGCTGCTTAGCTTTTAGTAGGCAGCCGCGCCTCTTGCTAGTAGGTGCTTTTAGCTTAGACTTGCCTAAAGAGCAATAGCTTAAATCTGTTTCCTCTAGTGTGTTAGCGTAGTTACTAAGGTTTAGCTTATCTTTAGTTTTAAGCTGCGCTATATTAAAGTAGCTATACTCTCTTCTTTAATAGAAGCTGCGTTCTTGCGTGCTTAAATCGCTGTTGCTGTTACTATTATTTAATAAGCGACTAGTGTGTTTAGCTGTTAAGAATTTATCTAGATCGCTGCTAGGTAACCTGTTACACAGTGTAATAATAGGTACCTAGCCTAGGCCTGCCTTGCTAGACTTAGAGGCGTTGTAGCTATTTGCGCGGCTAGTAGTGCTGCCTATACTAGTAAATTCTAGCAGCGCGCTAGAAACTTAGGTAACCTGCCTAGTAGCTATGTTAACGTAGTAGGCGTCTCTTACTATAGTGTAGGCAGGCGTTGTAGCGGCTAGTCTAGTAATAGTTTAGAGTAATAGAGAGTAGAATACTCTATTTTAGTTTAAATGTTCTATCTTACTAAGCAGGACTTTTAGCGTAAAATATATATTTAGAAAGGTGCTACTTAGCTAGAATATATTTAAATTCGCAGCTAGAAAGAGCACCTAGGCTTATAACCTATTAGAGAGGGAGGAAGAATTTAAGTAAAAGGATGAATTAGTTTAACCTAGGGGGATCCCCAGACTATATACTCGACACTAGTGGGTCACGTGATCTTTACTTCAATACACCGCACAACACAATGGCCATTACCAACGTCGCCCTCATCGGCGGCACAGGCACGCTCGGCGCACCCGTCCTCAACGCGCTCAAAACCTCCGAGTTCGACATCTTCGTGCTCAACCGCCAAACATCCAAATCCGTCTACCCCAAAACGAAAGTCATCACAGTCCCCGACGACCTGAACGTCGATGGGGTCGCCAAGGTACTGCGAGAGAACAAGATCGACGCCCTCGTCATCACCATCGCAGGAAGCCATGTGGAGTCGCAGAAGAAGCTCATCGATGCCGCGTTCAAGGCCGGCGTGAAGCGCGTCATGCCCGCTGAGTTCGGCAGCTGCGATTCTGCGGATGACAAGACGAATGAGATTCTGCCGCTGATGAAGGGCAAGAAAGACGTTCGGGATTACCTTTTAACATTGGAAGGGAAGGAGCGGGAAGACGGCATGGGGAAGCTTACCTGGACGAGTCTTGTCACAGGCCACTTCTTCGACTGGGGCATGACCTGCGGTCTGCTCAAGTTCGACGTCAAGGCTCGCAAAGCATACATCCTCGACGGCGGCAACATCAAGTTCTCCGCCTCAAACCTGGACTTCATCGGCAAAGCGGTCATCAAGATCCTGGAGAAGCCAGATGAGACCGCGAACAAGATACTCTACGTTCACAGCCACCATGTTACGCAACTCGAGGTTCTTGATGCATTGGAGAAGGCTACAGGCGACAAGTTCGAGCGCATCGATCAGAATAGCAAGGAAGAGCTGGATGTTTCTCGGCCGAAGATGCTGAGTGGAGATGGTGAGGCGAGGGAAGAGGTCGTCGCAGTGTGGGGAGTGGTCGCTGCGGACTGGAAAGAGAAGGAAGGCTTTGCGAATGATCTGCTAGGGCTGCAAGAGGAAGATCTCGATGAGGTCGTACGAAGAGTCGTAGCGGAGTTGTGAACGCGGGTCCGTTGCAGAATAGAGCCGCATGTCTCAACGCGGGCAAGCCAACGATTGTTACGGACGTAATAGTAGTCTACCAATCACGCTAGTCGCGAAACTGCTATCCAGTACTAGTGACACCCGTCTAGTAACAATATGCGGGGGGAATAAACTCCCACAAAACCACGTTACCACGCAACGATGAATCACCATGATGGTTACACCCAAAGTTAAATCGCTCAAAGAGTTCAGATCCAAGAGCGAAGCCCAGAAGACCGCGATGGTTCATGATTAGTCGTTCTTGCGCGGTGTACCAAGATCTACGTCTTCTTGTTAGTCCCAATGCGGTGCATGATTAGCGCGACCCTTACTAACCACTCGGTTGTGATTACTATTCCGAATCACGTGCAACCTACCTAGGTAAACCTACATCGTCGGCATGAACATATCTGGATATTATATAAGCTTCGTAGTATACCCAGTATCTAGAAGACTAACACCGTTGCCTATCATCCCATTTCCCTCGCTCATACCCACCCGTCAACCACAGCAATGCCTCTCTGGATAATCTACCACCCACCCAACACCTTCACCTCCCTCCCCGACAAAACCGCCCTCGCAAACGAAATCACAAAACTCTACACCATCGTCGGCCTCCCTAGATTCTACGTAAACGTCCTCTTCCAGCCCATTCAACCCGAGTCTTTCTTCATCGGCGGCGTACCCCGTCCCTCTCCCATGACTGACGCCAACAAGCCCGGCCGCGATAGCTCAGTCCCCATGATACGAATCAAGATGGAACATCTTGCGAGGCAATTGTACTTAAATCCCACAATCCAACACATAGCATGTGTGGACGTCCAGACTGACTGGAAATAGTACTTCACTCGAGCACAAACACCGCTTTATGGATGCCGTGGATAAGGCGCTGAAACCGTTTATCGCGGATAAAGGGTATGATTGGGAGTATAGTTGTGAAGATGTGGATAGGGATCTGTGGAAGGTGAATGGGATGGTGCCGCCGATGCCGGGGACGGAGGCGGAGAAGGAGTGGGCGGAGAAGAATGTTGCTGTGCCTTTTGAGGCTGCGAAGGGGGGGTTGGCGGGGAAGTTGTGAAGGTTTCTGTTGGGTGCATAGGATGTGATGTGAGCCTAGAGCCTACATTAACGTCACGGCACTAACTTTGCATGTCTTTGTCTTGATGTAGTCTGCAGACGTGTTTAGCTTTTTGTTCTTGTATAAGGTTATAAGACTAGTTTGGTGATGCTACAGTCGTTGAGGTACATGTCGAGCGGGGAAGAAATTTGGTTGCTGTTGTGATGGGAATTGGAATAGAGTAGTTAAGGCAACGAGAAAAGAGGAGTGAAACTTTGCTGGATTAGATGCGGGAGTTCAAGCTGGAGCTTGGTAGACGGAAGGAAAGAGGTGGTAGAACGTGCTCGGGTTGAACGATACGAACTAGAAAGGAATGGGTGTTTTATTCTTTCTCTGGTATTGTGCTTCGGGCATGATGGCGCAGTGCGAGTGAGCATGTCATGATGTTGAAGTCATGGACCGAACGCTCACTGCATTGCGCAACCCACTAAAGGCTGTACAAAACTTATTTTCATTATAAGTTGAAGAGCAGCATAGGTGCGATATGGCAATAAGATGATTCTGAACTCGAATGTTGATGTTGGCCGCGCCTTCCTTCCACGGGTCGCTCTCACCTCACTCGCCAACGAAAAGCGCGTTTGCTCTCACCGCAGCGTATCCACCGTCCCCGACACAATGCCTTACCTTCACCTCGTTTGCAGAGTCTTCACTCACCAGCACCAACCACACGAGCTCCCAGCATGAAGCTCCACATCCTCACCATCGCAGTGATCGCGACACTGGCTTCGACACACGTCCTCCCTCCCAGCGACGACCCCCTCATCAACCTTACCTACTCTGCCAACCTCAAAGACACACCCATAAACTATGTCGCCGCTACATTCGATCCCTCCACCGTCCACACCACCGCCGACCCCCCACCCCCCAACGCGAAATTCGACAAAGCCGTCTCCACCGGCCAAACCCTCGACTCCGCCATGAAATCCAAAGACAACATCGCACGCTGGCTCTTCAAAGACTTCCCCCAGTACGCCGAAACATGCCAGTCCCCCTTCACCGGCGACGGGCGTGCCGACCTCGCGAAATGGGGTTTCGACGACAGTGACGCCCTGAGCGAGAAGATAAAGAACGAGTGCGACTTTGACGCGTATCACAAGATCAAAGCGGCGTTTGACGAGATCGGACTGGATACGAGGGCGGCGAAGGATGGGGGGCCGAATCGGTGTTTCAAGGTTAATCATAGGGATGGGCCGGCGATTAAGAGGGATGAGAAGGGGGAGTTGCCGAATGAGGCGAAGCAGTATTATGATGTGTGCGGAAGGGAATACAGAGTACACTCCACCCTCATTCAGCCGCCATGAAGACCGAGGCTAACACCCCCACCCCAGGCCACAGGCGCATCCTACGAATTCGCCGCCAACCCCTCCGGCCTCCTCGCCCTCATGAACATCATGTCCATGACCTACTCCGCAAAAACATACACCTGGTTCCGCACGCCCCTGCCCTCTGAACTGCCCGACATAGGCACGACGCAGGATATCGGGTGGGCCATGTGGAACCGCGTGGGCGCAGCGAATCTGGCTGGACTCAAGTATCTGCTTGTGACGCAGGTGATGAATGCGGGGAGTAGGGAGATCTTTCGGCATGCGTTGGGGTTGCTGGACCCGCCGGAGAGTGAGTATAAGTTGTGGCCGGGGCATGAGTTTTTGATGGATGGGAAGGGGAAGGGGGGGAAGGGGGGGTTGGCTATACTGGGTATGTTTGACTACTTCGCTTCTTGTATGAGGTCGGAGGAAGAAACGCGGGCTAACGAGACAACAGGTTCACCAGTAGGGCGATGGGCGGGCTATCTCTTGCTCCAGCACAAGGACCAGCTTGGCGGAAACAGGTACATCGAGAAGGTGCGGCTGTTCAAACCGCCAGGGGCGAGTTTGCCGTACCTTCTCTTCTATGTGGCGAAGGATCCGTGGGTTGGTGAGGTTAAACCGGTATCTGCGAAGATGGTGAGCGGGATGAACATCACAAATGCGTTGGAGATGGACGATGATTCCAAGAATGTTGTGAGGAGAGAGGATGAAAAGAACCTCATCAGACAGCATGTTGTCGTTGTCCGAACCTAGGATGTTGCAACGAGGAGAGAATCGGTGAGTGTACGATGGGTGCAATGGCTTCCGAAAGCATCTGAGACGAGGCAGTTGTACTATCTGCTTCATAGATCTTCAGACGCACCAGTCGACCAGATACAAGAAAGACTGCCACACAGACTCACACAATGGCATTACGTGAGCATGTAGTAGACGAGACCTCCACCACCTCCCCTCCGCCTCCCCCCCGCCTCCCCCACCCACCCAGGTGGATGAGAAGAACCTCATCAGGAAGCATGTTGTCGTTGTCCGAACCTAGGATGTTGCAACGAAGAGAAGAGAAGTGAGTGTAAGATGGCTTTTGCTAGCCTCGAAGACGAGAAAAGTTGTACTAGCTCTTAAGATTTCTGTAGACGCAGCAGTCCACCAAATCCAACTCGAACAAACACATACATCTACACAAAATCAAAAACATCCCCCTTATCCCCCACCATCCTCCCCACCCTCTTCCCCCCCACAATCCTCTCCAACTCCATCCTCTCCCACCGCGAAAAACACACCTTGACACTCGCTTCCGCGCGACTGATCTCCGCCCTCTCAATGCTCTTCCCCACGAATCCCACAACCTCGTCGTAGAACACCGGGTTTTCAGGCACACCGTAGAATACTACGCGCTTCACACCCCTAATATTGTAGCGGTGGAAATGGTGGGCGCGGCCGGTGTAGAGGAGGAGGGAATGCTTGCCATTCATGAAATGACTACGTGCCTTGCGGACATCGGTGGCATCGGTGTACTCGCTAATAGATGCGTATGCGATATCTGAATCGACGAGGGAGTTGCGGACGCGGACGAAATCTAGGTAGGAAGGTATGAACACCAACACACCCAACCCGCCATCTGGGCTTTTAGGTAACCGACTAATACCCGGCAGGACCGAGTTCGTGAAGAATTTAAACCGTGCATCCGGGTCCGTGAGGTGCGATGGGGAGTCGAACCTCGTGAACGTCTGTTTTATACCCCAGGACAGTGACTCGATAAGTCCGGCTGTGTGGTCCGGAGTGTATTTCAGGCGGCCGGCGTAGTTGCGCATGTGTTTGTTAAACAGGGTGTTTATCTTTGGTGTTAGGAATGCGGAAAGGATGATCGTCTGCCTGAACACCGGCGCATGCCCATCTAAATACCAACTCCTCACGCGCGAAAAGTCGCAGCCATGCGCATCTTTCGGTTGGAGATTCAAGTGCTCGAACACGTATTCTGCGTGTTCCCAATTTTGCATCAAGGCGGCGTCGGCTTGTTCCATAATCACCATTTCGATGGAGGAGAGGAAATCCGAATCGCGTTTCTTGGGGTCGCCGGTCTCGATGGCGCGCCGCAGACCGAGGGTGGAGGCGAAGATGATGTCTGAGTTGTAGAATGTGGAGTAGAATTTGAGCGTTTTCCGCGTAAGTTTTACGCCGATGCGGAATTCATTGTCGTCGTTTCCTTCGAAGAGTTCGCGGAAGTCGGCGGGGCGGTCCGGTGAGAATTTTTCTTCGGGTAAGGAGAAGGAGTCTAGGAAGCGTTTTTTGTTTTCTTGTTGCTCGAAGGTGTGGAGGGAGGTTAGGGAGTCGAGGACGCGGACGCAGGCTTGTTTCGTCTCGAGGAGAAAGAGGATCTTGGGACGTGTGAAACCTTGGTCGCGGTATTCGATGGAGGGGTCGGAGGAGTCTTTGGATGTGGATAGTTTGGCGTTGTTTTTGAGGACGCGGTCGCGGGTCGTGAGGATGTGGTTGAGGGCGTGCAGACAGGTTATGTCGCGGAGACGGCTGGCGTTTTGAACTGTTCTTGCGCCGAAGAGTAGGTCTTGGTAGCCGAATATGGAGGGTGCGATGGCTTGTTCGAGCTCATCGAAAGCGCCGACCTTCTTCTGTGCGTTTTCAACAAGTCGCGCTTTCAACTGGACGTCGCGTACGCTTCGCAGCTTCCGGTTCGGCTTGACCTCGTCGCTGGGAACCTGGAGTATGCCGACGCCCTTTCCGGACGCTCGATCCAGCTTCTGTGATGTCCACTGGTTGGCTGCTATCCGCTTGAGTCGCGTGGCTAGTTCGTTCTCGTCGGGGTTCGCAAAGTGTTTCTGGTAGGCCTGCTCGAGCTCCTGCTCTTCCTGGTCTTCATCGTCCACGTCTTCTTCATGATCAACCTCTGCCTGCTCGTCCTCCGCCTCGTCGCCTTCCAGGGTGGTCGATTCAGCGTCGTCATCCAACTCGACCTCCTGTTCAGGCTCGTCGTGCTCCAGCTTCCGCCTCTTCTTGCGATGCTCTTCCGAGCCAGTGCTGCGCGACGAGAAAGACTGCAGCAGAGTCGCATAGGCGTTCGAGATGGGTTGCGCTTCTTCTTCCTCTTCGTCCGAGACATCGTCTTCTGATACGTCGGATTCGCTCTCGTCGGATGGGGTGGGTTCGCGCATGGGCATGTTTCTGGTTCTGTTAGGATTGGACGTATGCGCCCGCGACCAATATCCGTACTCACGAATCTTCGACCTCGTCTCGTGTTCTCGCTGCGGCAAATCCGCCTCTGCTTCCACCTCTTCCACGACCTCTCATGCCGCCTCTGCCTCTTCCCATTCCGCCGCCTCTGCCGCCTCTACTGCCGCCCCTTGCTCCTTCACGAGATCCGCCTCGTCCTCTCATTGGCGCCATGTCGGTTGCGCTATGCGCCGATGTGAAGGGAGCTTGATGCAAGGTGCAGGTCTTTTCGCAATGACTAGTGGGGGTGGGTAGAAGTTGCGACCACCTCTTGTGCAGAGAGAAAAGTGAAGTGTATGGATGTGGGAGGTAGTATCGTCCCGTTGAGACACTTCGTAGGTTAACTCCGCGCCGCGAAAAAGTTCAGATGGTCCGTGCAAGCGAACGCACCCTGCCCAGATTTCGTGAAGAATATCGCTGCGTGCCCCACCAACCACATTTGACGTCTCCGAGCGCCTCACCACCACGCCCACCAAACAAGAACCTATCGCCATCACCACCGCCACCATGGCCGAGAACGACTCCTTCCTGCATCTGGCGCGCCCGCTCGGCCCCGCCTCCATGGGCACCCAGCCGTCGACTGCCCCGCTGAACGTCGCCATCCAGCCCCAGGTATGCGACAAGCCACGGTCGAGGCTGCCTGCTCTACTCTCTGACACGCACTGCTAGGCCGTCTTCTCCATCCTCGATCACTCCCTCCGCCGGCCCGCCGAGCAAGAGCGCGTCATCGGCACCCTCCTCGGCACCCGCAGCGAAGACGGCACCGAGATCGAGATCCGCAACTGCTATGCCGTCCCCCACACCGAGACGCAAGAGCAGGTCGAGGTCGACATGGACTACCAGAAGCAGATGCTCGCCCTGCACCTGCGCGCCAACCCCCGCGAAGTCCTCGTCGGCTGGTACGCGACCAGCAGCGACCTCAACACCTTCTCCGCCCTCATCCAGAACTTCTACAGCCAGCAAGGCGACGGCACATGGCCACACCCCGCCGTCCACCTGACTGTTTCCACCGTCCCCGGCCAGGAGATCGAGTCCAAGACGTACATCTCCGCCCCCATTGGCGTCACCGCCGAGCGCGCCGCCGACTCGTGCCTCTTCATCCCCGTGCCCCACGAGATCAAGTACGGCGAGGCCGAGCGGTCGGGCCTGGAGCTCATCTCGTCCGCCAAGGACCGCGAGGACCGATCGCAGGACGTCATGACCGACCTCGACTCGCTGGAGACGGCCATCACACACGTCCTGGACATGCTCGAGCGCGTCTCCAACTACGTTAACAACGTGCTGGACGAGGAGGCCGAGCCATCGTCCGCGCTGGGCCAGTTCCTGATGAACGCACTCAGCCTGGCACCCAAGGTCGAGCCCGCCGACATTGAGCGCGACTTGTACGTCAGAATTATCCATACTTTCAGACATATGCTAACATACCCAGCAACGCACACATCCAAGACGTCCTCGTCGTATCATACCTCGCCAACACCATCCGCACACAAATCGACCTCTCGAACCGTCTCGCGACCGCTGCGCTCACCATGGGCGGCGGCGACCCTCTTGCGGGCGACGGCAAGAAGGACGGCGACAACAGGGGCAAGGGCGGCGACCGACGAGGCGGCGGCAAGGGCAGGCAACAAAGAGAGCAGGAGGCATGAATGGGATAAAAGGCACACTGCATGGAGTTTGGCGTTCTAGTGACATGCCACTGCTAACGCAGTAAGCGCGACATTGCGCGACATGACGTTCTGGGACCAGCGTTATAGGGAAGAAGATAGGTTCGGGGTCAGACAATGGTCGCGAGGGCTATGATGAGAGACAATGTGATCAGGGGGGTGATTTACTCGTGAGCGAGCGAGCGAGTTAGAGTCTGTCCGAGAAGCGCTGTATAACTACTACATTTATCCCCGCGGTAGCATTGACGGCATTTCGGCCACATGCATGAAAAGTCATGAAATGAACAAGATCAAACGGATGGGGTTGTACGTATGATTTTATTTCTTGATTCCCAATGACCGAATCAGACAAGGTTTGTCGCTATTTACAATTAAGTGCACCATGATAGAAACACCATGATAGAAAAGCAGGCATGCACCTCGGAGTTGAAACTTCGAGATATGAAGCGAAAGGAAAGTGCATCAGATTGACACCTGATAGAACGCGAAAGGAAGATGCACCATGATGGAGACCACGATAGAGCGCGAAAGGAAAGTGCACCGTGATGAAGACCACGATAGAATGGAGTGCACCAGATATACATCTGATAGAGCGCGAAACCGAAATGCACCGTGATAGAAACCACGATAGAACAGAGTGCACCGTGATACACACCACGATATGAAGCGAAAGGAAAAGTGCACCAGATCGAGATCCGATAGAACGCAGTAAAACCATGCTCCGTGCATTCATTAGCCACACAAGCCGCTTGCCATTTCGCCGTCTGCGATAGCCCAATTTTCCATTTTCTGTCTTGGGGTTAGCATCGCTGGTTTGAGAAAGTGTCCTAGGGGTTTATACTTACGTCAAGGTTCAATGGCCGCGGTGTAAGGCGGTTGTGATTGTTTTGTCGATTTGGGTCAGTCGGTTCAAGTACTTTCTTCATGACGACGGCGTTGCACTTGCTCAGATCAGTGAGCGAGAGCCAGTGCCCGTGCCAGGACAATGTTGTTGAGGACGGTTGGCGATGCGAGTACGATTCGTAGTGTCAAGGTGATGGCGTCAGCAACTCCATGGTGTGAGCCAAGTCAAAGTGTCACCAACGTCGTGGCGTCAATGTATCGTGGAGTCGACAAGGCCGTGTTATCGATTCAAGATCACTTCAATCGTGCTCCGTATGCGGCAACGATAGCTGTGCGCCGTCGCCCGACGCCTTTTGTTGCCATGTATGCTCTCGGGCGCGCAATGCTAACAATTCCGCTTGATCGATTTGCTATTGCGAGTGCGAAGCTCGCAGAGAAGTCAATTCGTTCATGTGCTTTTGCAGTTCCGTTTCTTTCGTTGCAAGGGCAGCAAGGGCAGTGTCTCGCTGGCCTTTGATCACGTTAGCGTGATGCTGAGAGCAGTTTGCGGAATGGTAGCTCACCTTCGACGTCGCTGACCCGTTTCTTCAATTCATTGACACGCTTGAGGCCTTCCTTCATAACCCGCCACTCTTTGGCGACCTCGTTGTGCCTGCGGATCAGCCCTGGTGCTTTGTTGGCGATGAAGTTCTCGAGGCGAGCAATTGCGCGTTCGTCGTCTATTATTTGTTGCGTTTTTTGGGGAGGGCATTGAGGAGGCAATGCACAGGCCATGGCAATTATGGCGTCTACTTCTGCGGGCGTGAGTGTCATGGTGCGTGATGTTGTGGTTGTGATTGTGATTGTGGTTTGTTGTTGAGGAGTGAAGGTTGGGTAAAGCAGGTACGAGGATGGCAGGCCAGCGTTCACCAATGCGTCATCGTCGCTCCCATCTGAGCTCCATGGCACCTTCCACAAGACTCCTGCGACCACCGCACTTACGCTGCTGCTGCCAGCATGGTACGTCGGACGACTGACATTCCGCCACCACATCTGTTTGCATCACCTGTCACACGCATTAGAAGAACGTGGTAATACAGCCATGATTTCTTCACTTCACTCGACACGGTCGAGACACTCATGGCGCGGCGTGTTTTTGGAGATGCCCGCGTTAGAGCCCCACACCTGATCATTACATTCTCCAAACTTATGGGACATGAAATCTACGACGACGTCCGCGAGACCTTGCAAGGGAACCCATGCACCGGATGCGCAGCTCCCAGCGGCACTTGATACGCCCTCTCCCCAAACACCGTCTTGATGCCACTCGCAGGATGCAGCCGATCCCACTCCTCATACATGTCATGTACATCAAACTCGCGGACCGTCATTGCTAAAGTGATCTTGATATCCAGCATTGCCAGCGTCTGGCCAACGCAATTCCTCGGCCCAAATTCAAACGGCCGCCATCCTCCTTTAGGTGGGTACAGAGGGTGACCGGGCTCGACGAGCCAACGCTCGGGTAAAAAGGCGTGAGGTTCGGGCCAGTAGTTTGGGTTCCTCTGGATTGCGCCGTGGACGACCCAGATGTTGATGTCTTCGGTGGGGTATTTGTTGCCGTTCTTGTCGCGCAGGAAGACGCCTGGAAGACCGCCTCGCATGCCTGAAGCGGGTGGAAACAGGCGAAGAGTCTCCTTGACTACCGCGTTCATATAAGGCAGCTTATTGATCTGCTCTGGATGCTTCTTGAGCACACCGACAGCCGTATCGTTTCCCATGCCAAAGACCTCGTCGAGCTCTGCACGAGCTTTAGCCAGGGCTTCTGGGTACTTCGACAGCATGTATAGACTGTACACAATAGTAGCAGCAGTCGAATCGTGTCCAGCGAACAGGAACAGCCGAATCTGAACCGTCGCCCACCGCTTGAACTCAGGGTCCAGCTTTGGCGCTCCTTTGCGCTCGCCCATGTACGCGGCTATTGTGATATCCATGACAGACTTGGCGCGGGTGGACGGCTTGTTGCTCCTCCAATCTTCATATCGCTTGTCGAGCTCCGTGCTGATATAGCGATCCATCGTTTTGCCGTTTCGCCATTCGATCCAGGGACGGTACGGGTTCCAGCGCTTAAACGGATTCATCTCTTGGTCCCGGCAGTTCCATTCTATGGAGCTACGCATTGCTGCTGCAAGGGCGTTGTGGCTGGTCATGGAGTGGAGACGTGCGTTACTGGTTGTTGTTAGTACCTGTGACACACGTGACGGTCTGTTGGTATGCCTACATGGTGATGGCACCGATGAGATCCATCATATAATCACACGTCAATCGATCCAGCGAAAACGTATCCCCCTTCTTCGCATGCTCTCTTAGCAATCCCACATAAACTTCGGCTTCGTCGATGATATGCGACGTGCTCTCCATCATAACCCTATCACTAAACCCCGGGTTAAACAGCGCCCTCGACCTCTTCCACTCCGCGCCGTTCATATCGAAAAGATTCGCGCCTCCCGCGAACGGCGCAAAGAATGGAATCAGAATGGGCGGCTTGGGCAGATCGTATTCCTGACACGCTTGCATTGCCATCTCGGGCGACGTGACTATCATGAGTGGACTAGTAAACGGCCAGAGATCGACGTAGAAGCAGTTGTCGGAGTCGGGGAAGGAGTTTGAGAGTAGAGTAAAGGCATCGGATTGCTGGGAGTTTTCGGGGAACTGTTTGAGAAGGCCTGGTATTACTCTCATGTTTCCGGTTGCGAAGTCCCATGCTGGGATTGGCTTTGGGGAGTGGGATGTTAGCTCATGGGTTGTGGTGTGTTTGGAGAGGGCTGCGTACCATGCCCTGCTTTTTGAGCCTGTAGAAGATCATGCGCATCTTCACCAACTTGAACATGAAAACAGCAATGGCGGCAGTCGCTGCAGATAGCGCGACCTGCCATGCTACGCGCTTCAAGTCTATTGACTCCATGGTACGCTGCCTCTGAGACGACGTCGTGTCCCTGCGGCACGCTTCGGGGCGTAGAAGTCGTAAGCTTGTCGCTACGTTGCTAGCGATCACCACGGGGCGTAAAACATCTCAAAGTCGAACAAGAATGAAGAGGATAGGGGTATATTGATGTCACGTTTCGCAACGGCCTGGCAATCGCTTTTGTAGCCCGTCGCAATCGTAGCCATATCGGTGGTCGCGCGGTGCTACCTGGCTAGCGCTCACCGCGCTGAAGCGAAAACCAACGGGGCGTAGCGGCCCAGGCTGCCACCGGCTGTTCTTGCGCTACTGGCTATCAATCAGAACGCTCCGCATCCCTCGCTGCATCCTTCGCGGGGTGCCTTGCAGACGAGGCCACCAGCCCTACGAAAAAACTACTCGCTAATGCCTGTCTATGCTTGATTTCACTTCCGCCCATTTCTTCACCACCGCTGCCTTCTCCGCATCACTCGCACCGCGGAACGCAACCGCAGATCGGCGCAGCTGGATAAAGAAAATCTCCGCCTGCAGCGCAGTGAGATGCCGAGCCAAGAGGCCCCTCTCGACGCCTTTCAGGAAGTATCCTGGCAGGCCAAAGACCGCTGACAGTTGTTAGATAAGCGGATAAGCGGAATATTCGGAACCCGAACTTACCGGCTCCCAAATGGAGATATAGCCCAGCCAAACCTCGCCCAATTCCTTTGCCAAAGCCCATGGCGCCTTCTTGTTTCGCGCCGAGATAGGGGTGGCGGACGATGCCTACAACTGCGTCGCTGAGGCCGAGCACGAATTCCTTGCCGGCGAGCTTGCAGCCGCTACCAAACCCGGTGATTTCGTCTCTTTGTCGCGCGGGGTCGTTGTGGATTGCGTATGAGGGTAGGTTCCGGAAGCCGTTTGCGATGTTGTAGAAGAAGGCGACTGGGGTTTTGGCTCCTGTAGCCGCAAGATCACCAACGTAATGCGCGGTAGCGCTTGTGATTTGGTAGCCACGGCCTCCTCTTGCTCTCCTCGCAGCAATCTTCTCGCGAAGAGCTGATATCCCCGGGCGGTTTTGAGGCTTCTCGAAGTTGTGTGTGTAGTCGTCATCACATGACTTGGCCGCCATTCTGTACGCCAGGTGATGGAAGTGTTTGGATGTGATGCCCTTTTCCAAGTCTGGCTCGTCAACGGTTGGTACTCTCCTCAAGGTTTCGACGTCGGAGTCCGTCTCGCGTGGTCTCTTCTTCAGCCGCTGCGAGAACTCAGCAGTATCTGTGCCTAGAGAAGACATGAGTCCTCCGAAAGCAGCGACCACACCGGTTAATGGCCCTTCAGCTCCCTCGTGGGTGTAGTAATGCCGATGTTGCAGCAAACGCAAGTGCTTCAGATCCAACAGTCTTTCTTGAACAAGCACGGAGGCTGCGAAGCCACTGAGATGTGCGCCAGTCTCTTTGTCACGCCAGATAGCGAGGCGATCTGGGCAGATATGACACCGCATTCCATCAATGCCGAGTTTCTGCTGGAAGTCGCGCACAGTATCACCGGCGCCGTCTTCCTCTGCGATACTCTCGGCCATCTTCTGGACAGCGCCCTTGACCGAATCTTGGAGCGCAAAGGTAATGCTTGTCGCAAGGCTCTCGGCAGTCATCTGCTTGAACGGCACGGGCATGGGACCAGCTCCAGCCTTTGCGATCATCTATCGTATCGTTAGGTCGGCTCAGTCGTGTCTCAACGCTGACTTACCTGTCCCCAAAAGGGTTGGTCACCGAAGAAGGGCACAACAACCGTAGGCCTACCCAAGGCAATACCAGCAGCCGTCGTACCCGCACCTCCGTGATGGACCACACACGAAACCCGTTGGAAGAGCCAGTCGTGCGGACAATTGCCGATGAGGTACACATCATCCGGCACATCACCCGCACCCACACCGCCCCAGCCCTTGGAGACTATCGCTCTGACTTTTGCTAACTTCACAGCGTCAAAGATGAGCTTGGTGAGAGCCACTGGGTCATCCACCACTATGCTGCCAAAACCAATGTACACCGGAGGAGGGCCTTTCGCAAGAAATTCGGCCAAGTCGTCCGGCGGCGTGTAATTTGACCCAGCATCCAAGAACGAGAAACCGGTAATGCTGATGTGTGAGTCCCAGTCAGCTGGCCGAGGGATCAAAGCCTGTGACCATAGGTAGCTATATGGGACGCGAAGTCTCGAAAGCAAGAGATGACCCCAGAGCGGGCTAATAGCGTCTAGGTGCAAGGTCTGCGTCCTGAACTTGTTGATGACATCGCCTAAACCCTGCCAAGTGAGCAGCTCCATGATGCCAAAGCTGAAGTAGTTCGCGACGGACCTCTCAACTTCGCCATATTCCATGGCTGCTAGCGGGTGGTGGAAAGCCTTTGTTGGCGACCACGGCATAGTGAAGACCATGTGCAGCGGGATGCCAAGCTTCTCTGCGCAGTGGATGTGGCCCATGGACGGCGGGTTCGCAATGATGCAATCTGCGATGAACAAATCTTCAGGCGCGTCTACGTCCAACGCTGAAACTCTCTCGCCCATGCCATCACCCGCCTCGATGCAACTTCTCCAGGTCCCCTCCATCATCTCGGCCATCTCTTTTCGTCGCTTGCCAATGTCACCGGCTTTGATGGACTGCATGTTTGGAATCAGCCCTGGGTTCTTCACCATGTAGGCCATGAGTGCTTCGGGGTCGCCTCCGATGGAGAAGAACTCCACCCCGTTGCTTTCCACAAAGTCCTTGAAGGCGGGATGCGTGCAGATGCGCACTCGGTGGTGATGTGGAGCAGCCTGGAGCAGCTTCGCAATTGGAATGAAAGGCTGCACATCGCCGCGAGACCCGCAGATATGTATTGCGATGTTCAGTCGCGGTGCGCCGATACTGCTTGTCTTGTCGCTGATGAACTCATCCACCAGCGTCGTGCTTCCTCTTCGCGGTTTTGCGCATCCCGGCGGTCGGCATGCCGCGGAATCTTTCTGGAGCTTGTCGAACCAGTATTTCAGATGCGTCGTGTTCCTGTGGAATTGTATGGCGACCTGGCCGAACGTGTTGACTCTTCCGGTACTTTGCGCTTTCCCGTCATGGTACTCGCCGCGCTTCTGTCTGGAGCTGAAGTTGAGAGGCATTGCGATACCGGCTGCACGCGGAAGCTACATCGGGCTCCCGATGGATTATAGGAAGATTAGACGAATGACGGGCATCAACATCTTCCAACTGTTGGTCTTGGTACGAGTAATCAGTCTTTCCGGGTTGCCTCTAGCACACGCTTACACCTCTTACTTGATCGGCTCGCAATCTGCAGGTCGCGGATCTTCTGCGGCGAAGCGGGCCAATCCACGGCGTGTTGCCCATGCCGCGCCGCCGATCATCCGCGCCCAACGAACTTTCGCACGAACAGATTGTGCTCGGCCGTGTCTATCTCGATAGTCTGGACCGGAATCTCAGGACTTCGCGTGGCGGCGCCATGATCGTCCGTGTTGTTACGCCTATCACAGTTGGACCGAGGGCAGCATACATAGGCGTCACCGTCTCTACTCCCGAGTAGCTCAACGGCGAGACTCCGAGCGCAGGTTCAGTGACATGTGAAGCAAAAGCACCCACTCCATCATTACCCTCGACTTGGACGTCCGAATTTGCTTTCGCATACGACGACGGCTGCGCATACATATCCAGCCATGGCCGACGATCAAGAGAAGGGCATCATTGGGCGGGCGCGCGGGATGTCGCTGTCGTTGCTGCACACGACACCGCAGCTGGGCATGTGGCAGGCCACTGCGACGGCAATGGCTCAAGCGCCCAACTTGACAGAGTTGCGAGAGCCAGAGTCGGGAGGGTCAAACATCACGTTCGATGCGCATGGCCATGCCACTCGAGTAGCGGTCCCAGACGAAGACGGAGAGCTCACCTTGGTCAAATCCCAGACTAGGATCTTTGACCAGCCAGCCACAGACGCGATGGTGCCGGGAGAGGTAGACGAGAAGACTGGGAAGAAGTCGCGCAGGCCTCATGGGCATGGCCTCCACCGTCGACGAACGTTGAAGGAGAAGCACGCGTCTGCGGACAAGGAGCCATGGGGCCCTACCATCAAGCATGGTCTGAAAGCCTTCTGGGTCTTCTTCCTCACACCCTCCGGCTTCCTAATCACCATCTACGGTCTCAACATCGTCGTACGTACGCGCCCGCCCCATTAATGCCCCCTTACACTAACACTCGAAGGCCTGGGGCGCAATGCTCTTCTTCCTTCTCCTCAACGCCGCGCCCGCCATGTGCCACCCCAGCTGCGACGACGACTACAGCTCCCGCAAGATCTGGCTCGAAATCGACAGCCAGATCCTCAACGCCCTCTTCTGCGTCACCGGCTTCGGCCTCGCCCCCTGGCGCTTCCGCGACTTTTACTGGATGCTCCGCGCCGTCCACTTCCACGACTCAAACGCCATGCGCCGGCTCTGGAACCAGAATAAAGCTTGGTTCCGACCGCCGGCCTGGTTCACGGAGAACGAGGGCTGGAGGGGCGAGGAGGAGTTGATGCCGCAGACGTTTACGGGGGAGAGGGCGCCGCCGACGCAGATGTGGAAACTGGCGTTTACGGTTGATATGATGGTTTTGAATACGCTGTTGCAGACTGTGCTTTGCTTTTTTATGTGGCATTATGATCGCTTGGATAGGCCGACGTGGGCGACGGGCACGTTTATTGCGTTGGGGTGTGGGGTTGCGATGTTTGCGGGGGTTATGAGTTGGTGGGAGGGGAGGAAGGTTAAGAAGATTGAGGGGCCTGAGATTAAGATTGAGACGAAGGCGGAGGATGTGGAGAGTGGGTAGGGTGAGAGATTCGCTTGTCTGGGCTATTCGGTTATTACATGTGTTCACTCCAGTGTATTTGGGTCGTCAGTTCCTACGCTGGTGGTGCTTCTCATTCAAGACGAGCTGATTGGTTAGGTGTGGCGTGGATTTCAGAAGTCGTGAGTTGCTCATCTGCTCCGCGTCACCGCGTCACCGCACCTCATTTCGGCCGCATCTCCAACTCGCACTCCGCGTGAGACTCATTCATCACTGGTGGCGGGATCGGCCTTAGATTTCTCTTGCCCTTTTACTTAGGCGGCGGCGGCGCAGCATGGCTGAGTACTCTCTGTCACGAAGATGCTTACCGGTGCGGGGCACCTACATGTGCGTTCCATGCGATGCGGCACAGCAATGCATGCATCTCAGCCTCGACGAGGCGGAGCAACAAGAAGGCTGCACACTCGGACTTTTCAAATTACTTGTCATTCCTCACAATAACCGTGAGACACCTGGCGCAGTTTCCACGGCTTCACCACCATGGCAGAAATCATCGGATTGGCAGCTTCCCTCATCACTCTGGCAGGCGCGAGCGCGCAACTAGCCAGAACGCTGCTTGAAGTCGCCAATGTTATCAAATCCGCTGAATATGAGGCTAGGCTCATCGCCGCAGACATTTCTGTCTTCTCAAGCTCACTTACGCAATTGAGTATGGTCGTGGATCTGCCACACTCGAAGACGGAGAAGCTTCGCGAGATCACTGTCGTCTTGATCTCTGCATGTCGAACTCTTATCGAAGACCTGAGGATGCTCATCGGAGAGCCAGTCCAACATGATCCTTCACGACGCGCTTTCACCATCTCGCTCATACGGTTCCGATTCAGGTGGATGAAAGTTGGTCCCAAGGTTATGTTTGTCAAGAGCTTGGTGGATTCATTCAAGACCACCATCATCGTCCTTGTTTCTACCATGAACTTGGCTGTCGTACTGCAGCGAGATGCCCCGGATTCTATCAGGTAGGCCGTACAAGATTGTAATAGCAGTATCATGCTGACGTTTATACAGCGAGAGTCTAAAAACACAGGTTGAGAGCAACATCAAGTTTGCGGAAGACGCTACGGAGTGTCTGCATCATCATAGAGATGCCCAGCAAGACGACGCTTCTTCCTGTACACTCACTCTGGACTTCAGCGCTGCAATAGAGGCTGAAGACGCGACACCCGGTGCGGGTGCAGAGTTGATTGTACGTGGTGCAGCACAACAAGGTATTACGAAAAGGCACGACTCAACCATCTTCCAGAACGGGGAATTCGACGAGGATGACTGCGCCCTTCAGGCATCTCAGAAATGTACACAAATTGTCGAGATGCAGCAAATGTCTTGCGCGTTGGCCAGAGATGTGCTAGACCATCAGAGTCTGAAACCGACGTGGAGCTGGAATGCGAGTGAGAAGATGTCTGCACATGAGGAACCCCAGCCCTTTCCTACAAGCGAAGATAGCTATTCGACAGCGGGATCTGAAACTTATGAAAGAACACCGTCTAAGGAAAAAGGCGGAGAGTCGGTACGCCACCACGAGCCACAAGAACGCCGGATTCCCCTCGGGGAGTTATTGGAACAGATGCGAACTCCGGACTCCAAGGTGAAATGGATCAGCAATTCGAGTGTCGATGCTGGTGTGCACCGACAGAAGTCGTTCGAGCGCAAGGACGAAGAGGCGGTACGCGATAGTAGTTCACGGCAACACGTTTCACGCGATGAAAAGGATAGAATCGATAGATTGGAGAATTTGCTTGTCGAGAAGGAAAAGGCAGAGAAGGAAGCTGCTGAAACGGCGAGGGCAAAGACGGAAAGCAGTAAATTCGATAGGTTAGAGAATCTGCTTATATCCCAACAGGAGGCAAAGATCGAAAAGGAAAAGGCAAAGAAAGAAGCTGCGGAACAAGTGGAGAAAGCCAGAAAGGCACCGATTGTCTTCTACGATGCCATCGATCGCAAGTTCGAATGCCCTTGGCGTTTGTGCAGTAATTGGGGGGTAAGTAGCTACCCAACTTGCTTAGGGTTGTGAAACTGATCGCCTTAGGGAATGCGGGAATTTATCGCAAACATTAGCTCTGGGGTGGCAGTGCTCTCCCAATTAGTCGACAGCGGAGATTACGACCTGGTCAAAGATGATATCGTCATTCCACCGCAACTGTGGGATACTCTGGTTGTTCCTGGATCGACGGTAACAATGCGTGCCAGGAACTTGACCTCACCTCCGATTGACAAGAAAGCTTCATGGTTTCGTAGGTCGATAAGCAAGGGAAGTGGCTAGTATGAGGTAGAGATATTGTTACATCTGCGACTATCAAAGCGGGCGCTAGCAATGACACCCGTCCATCTAAGCTGTCGCGTCCTTCGCTGCCCCTTCACCGTCACTATCACTTCCAACTTCCGGCTCAGAATCCGCTGCTAACACTCAATCTCTGTCATCTTAGCAATACTTGTCCATTCCGCTCTCGCTCCATGTCCCCGCCGTACCCGCAAGTTACGTTTCCCGCTCATCAACCGCAATCTCCCAGCCCACCCTCTCCAAATCCTTCAACACCAGCTCCTCAAACGCTCTACTAGCCATAGAGTGAGGCGTGCTTGCCGGCACCAAATCCTTAAGATGAAAAGAATGTGTGTCCGCCATATTCCGTATCCAACTCACCTGCAGCGCCTTCTTCTCTTCACCCTTTTCCGCCATAGCCAGGAGTTCCAGAATCGAGGCCGATATACCTTCGTTGGCGACCTCAAGGTATATTTCGTATCCCACGTCGAGAAATACGTGGCGTGCCTGGAGGATATTCGGGAAGGCGTACGCCGACTCGTATAATTTGCGTCTTGGAACGGTATGCGCGCACGTGTGATAGTAGTGACGCTCAGCCCGCACTGGTCGTGTGAACTGGGTGTAGCGATAAAACTGCTCCGTAGACTCTGAGAAAATCTGGCGGCTCGTCCATATCCACGAGTACCCTTGTGCGTGTCTAGGTCCCTTGCAGGTGTCTCCGTCCTCTAGTAATGCAAGATCCCATGGCGGTAGCTGTATTAGGCTAGCCTTGTACGCCCCAGTCGATTCATACTCAGCCGTGATGATTGGGCCAAAGGGGATCGTATCCCGCTCCGCGAAGTTCCAAGTTAGCTCCTGGTAGAAGGATATCATCGTGCCGCTCCAGGCATGGTGGTATACCAGGTCGCGGATCTCTCTCGGCAGGCGGAAGAACCGGGCTAGAAGCTGCGTGTGGTGCGTTCTGGCTCTTTGTTTCGATCTTGCTGCTTTGCGCTTTTCGTATGGGAGCAAGGCCTCGATGAGGGATGGCCGTTCTTCTTCGACTTGTTTACTCAGATCAGCCGCGCGGTAATGTGCCGCGTATGCCTTCTCGCGAGCGCGTGCGAGCAGTTGGTCGAGATGGGCTATGCGTCGTCTTATGGCTCTTCTTTCGAACTTTTCGAAGCGGCGTGCAGCCGCACGCTGCTCTCGTGTGGGGGTTTGATCGACGACTACTACCTCCTGTTCATCGGTCTGTTGTTCCAACTCATATTCGTTCATCGTTGCGAGTGCTGTGAGGAGAGATAAGAGATGCGACTGACGAATATGTTGGGTGCAAAGCTTTTCAAGCAGATTGGCGACTGCGACGTTCGCTACCAAACATCCGACACCCACCGCCTTTCCATGGTCCACGTATGACCCAAGGTAAGACGAGCCAACCATGAGCCTGATGATTGCGATCTCTCTCATTTGAGGGGTGCCTTCGCGGATAGGATGGCGATGCATTCCGGGGATCGTGAGTGGCTCATCGCTCGCTCACCGCCATCGCAGTACAAGTGGACGGAGAGGATGGCAGAGAGCCGACCAAAACTTCAGTCGCCAAATACATCGAAGGAGCATAAAGCAGTGAAGGCAAAGGGAATACATAGGTGTCTAGATTTCAAAGACGAAATACCTCCTGCACCTTATCCTGACCAACGTTCCCACATCTCTCTTCAAAAAGCAGATCTTCCACCAAAGTAGACTCATAAGACCAATCCAACTTACCACGCACATCCCACTTTTCTCCTCGCACCTGATCTCCACTTCCTTTCCGCCTGAGCTGAAGCTTCGAGTACATCATGTACGGCTGGCAGCGATCCGAAGCCCCCTCTCGCGAGAGATGAAGAGTAAGCCACTTGAACGCGCCTTGCCCCGACCCCAAAAGACGATCTGCAATACCGGTCGCAGATGCGACAGTACTCTCTTTGTTAAGTTCGGGGTGGGGGATGTTGCCCCAGATATCCTGTACGAGCTTTTCGCTGTAGTCGTTTGCTTCCTGGGGAATGTGCAGCCAGAGATCGAGCTTCGTGAGATTCATGCCTAATAGGGCGACGAGATGTTGCGGGTCGATCTAATGGTACGGTCAGCGCAACTATGATTTGGGAAGGGTGGGCGGGGCTTACGTTGCGGGCGCAGGGTGCGTCCCAGCCTAGATGCTTGAGCCTAGGGAATGTCCGCGCGATGTCCTTCAGACGGCTGAAAGGCATGACAACCTTGTGGCAGTATGCTTCGAATGTCGGCCCAAGGATCAGTGTCTCGAGTGTATCCTTGTGCTGCTCAAGAGCGGGCCAAAGGTTGTCTATACCCGCTTGCGCTCGTGACAGATCGAGATGCTCAAGTCCATCGATCGACTGAATGAACCGCTTCGCAGGCGTTGTATCACCGTCCCATATCCCAAAACTCAATACTTTTAGCTTGGGGCAAAGCCCCGTGAAGCAAGTGAAGAAGTTCTCGGGATGTTCGCCGCCGAAGTCAAGCTTACGCAGTCGGGAAGGGTCGATAGCATCGCGGAGCATGCGACAATAGTCGGGATCCCAGAGATAGGCCGTCTGGCCGTGGTATCTCAACGTCTGAAGAGTCATTTCCTCCAGTAGAGGGAGGCGCATACCTGTGGTGAGATCGAGGCGCGGTATCTTCGCCGGCTCCGTATCGGGTGTGAAAAGGTTGTGGCCGTCTTGCAAAACTTGAAGCCGAAGGGATCTAACGTTTCCGCCAGTTGCCAATGCCTGGGAGAGCCGGGGCCACTCGGATCGGCAAGGGTGCTCGGGAGCGAAGCCCTGCATGTATACCTCGTAGGTCAAGCTGACAAGAAGTGGAGATGACAGGAGCTTCATGTCGATCTGACGATGTGGAATAGTCTTTGCCGTCTTCCGATCCACGACAACGACGCGTATCTCGGGCTTCGGCGACATCGCGTGGATCGTGTCGTACACTGCCGGAGGTATGTGCGCGGAGGTCTCCCAACTATCGGAGTCAGTTCAGTGCTTCCAAAAGTGCGAATCAACGTACTTGAGTGATCGGAGATTTTTATGTCGCGAAATCTTGTTGAGTATCGTAATTAGGTCTTCAGAGGGTACCTCGTCCTTGATGGTGATGCTGCGAATATGCTTCGTGAGATCACTGTGTTCATCCTTGGAGAGCTGCTCCACAAGTGCCTTGTATGCCGTTGACTCTCCATTCAAGATGATGTTGCGGTATATGTATGGCAATGCCGCATCGTGCAAGACTTCAGAAGACTGTGCCACATTGAGTAGGTCTGCGGGTGATGTGTCCGCGATATCGGAGAGAATGAGGTGGTGGATATCATCGGGGACGGCATTGAGACCAGTCGTTTGGCCCGCGACGCCCTGTGACGAAGCAGAAGCGGTGTTGTCAGCGACGACAGTGTTGCGGATTGACATTGTAACCAAGATACGTAACCAGAATACTAGCATGATGATCAATCTGAATAGAGATGCAAAACATCTTTATAGAGCGAGCTGTCCAGGCAGAAATGAAGAGCAGGCGCAGCACACGACGCGGTGCCAGCAGGGCCGAAAAGCCATCACGACAAGATGGGACTCTGGTATGCCTCAGGCATTTCTACGACCGACGATACACGGAACTTGTTGTAGCCTGGTCTAGCCCCAAGGATTTACCGGGAAGGATCTGAAAATGTTACCAAATGCTGTTGATGAACCAGGAAGAGCGTCAGCCTCGCTCCCATTAGGCTGAACAGCTCGAGCTTCACCGCCACGACTGCGCCACGAAGCGGGTTCCTTCACATTACCTAGTCAGACACTGACACTGTAGCGTCGACGCGAAAGTTCGAAGAATCGATATTCCACCATGTCGGCCGTGTGGTGCTGTGTAGTACGCGTAGTGGCGGTGGTTGTTCCGCCAACGCCGTGTTTAGTGCGCGCGGCAATCTTTCCGGTTTCCGAGCGTGCACCCTGGGCGGGCTGCAACTTTGTATACTAGCAGCACCACCAGCACCAGCACCGCCAACTGCACCGCTACGCATTGATACGACTGATACGCTTTCCGACACGTATATATCCAATTCACCTCTTGATTCCTTACGTAACAACCTCATTGGCCAGCTGCCTCCCTCGCACCGACCCTCACGCAACGCCGTCACCTCACCGCACATGCGATAGTCACCGTCACACCACGCCCCGATTGAGATGCTAGGCTTCCGTCCGCTATCCGTGGGCAAGCGGAAAGCCAAGTCGTACAACCAGGCGGCGACCCACGAGCGCGATGTCGAGGACGGCGAAGTCAACGAGAAGGGCTACCAAAGCGACGACTACGAGGCCTACATGTCCTCGGGCACAACGAGCCCATCCTCATCCCGGGAATCCTCGGGCGCATACGACCCGAACCCGAACAACATCGAATCGAGACCGCTGCGACGGTCCTCCAAATCCCACCGGAGAGCCCCTTCGAAAGCCACCGTCAGCGCATACAGCTACCGGAATCCGCGAGCATGCACGAGATACTTCGGGCTGGCCGTGGCGAGTACGCTGCTCTTCTTCATGTACTTCCTCTTCAGCAGCAGCTGGGCCTCGATACGGAATGCAGAGCTCGGCCTGAACAAGCCGCCGCCGCCGCCCAACGTCTGGGAGAGCTTCCCGTTCCTGAAGCGCTACCACGGCGGCGTGCGGTCGCTGGTGAGCCGGGAGAAGAACGTGCCGGAATACCCCACCAAGCAGGACATCGACCCTGAGCTGCCCGCCGAGGAGCCCAAGAGCGACGTCGATAAGCGACAGTCGCAGGGCGCACACATTGCCGAATCGATACCGTTCGACCCGTACCCAGACTACAGCGGCGTCAACTACGTGGATACATACGGGCCGGTCGAGACGTGCTATCTCGATGCGAACGACACCATCAAGGTGCCAGGGCTGCGGGCATACAAGGGCGTACCCCAGGGCATGCCAGATAACGTCATTGGGAGCTACGAGACACTGGGTCTGAGGGACGATGTCTGCTTTGAGCGCTTCGGACGGCTCGGTCCGTATGGCCTCGGCTACAGCAAGCGGCGCGGCGGAACGGGCGCCGGCATGGAGGGCGACCGCGAAGGCATCGAAGACGTGTGGAAGGCGGACGCCGAGGTTGACTTCCGCGACGTCAGCTGGGCGGAGGCAATCGACCGCTGCCTGGAGAAGAACAAGGGCCGCTTTCAGAAGCAACCAAAGTCCCGGACAGACTCGTTTACTATGCAGAGACGCGATGCTGACGACTCTCCCGCAAACGGCACCGTACTACAACCGAAGGCGGCGCACAACACGCTCCTCCCCAGGACCGCAGTCCTCGTCCGAACATGGGACGACTACAACTACGACGACGAAGACATCATGTACCTGCGCGCACTCGTGTCCGAGTTGAGCCTCGCGTCTGGCGGCGAGTACGAAGCCCACTTCCTGATCCAAGTCCACGACGACAACAAGCAGATCTGGGCCGACGAAGCGATCCAACAGGAAGTCCTCAAGAACGCGCTACCTGCTGAGTTTGCCGGTATGGGCACGCTCTGGTCGGAACGTCAGATGGGCTTGATCTATGGGGGTCTGGAGGAGTCCAACTACCGCGGGCTACCTGTACACGGCGTCTATCGCTCCACCTTCATGCCAGTCACGTACTTTGCACACCAGCACCCCGAGTTCGACTTCTTCTGGCACTGGGAGATGGACGTACGGTATACTGGCCACCACTACCATCTCTTCGAACAGGTCTCCAAGTGGACGACCGCCCAGCCGCGCAAAGGGCTGTGGGAGCGCGACGCCCGTTTCTACGTCCCATCCGTCCACGGTACCTGGGAAGAGTTCAAGCAGATGGTGCACTGGCAGACCCAGCACGGCACCAACAACCAAGCCAACAAATGGTCCTCGCATCTCCCACCCAACCCCCACGTCCCCCTCGCCGAAATGCAAAAACCCGAGAAGCCAGTCTGGGGTCCAGAACTCCCCCAAGACTACCCCGACATCGAGATTGACGAGTCTGTGAAACCCAACACAACCATCACAGAAGACAAGTACGAATGGGGCGTTGGCGAACCCGCCGACCTCATCGTCTTCAACCCCCTCTTCGATCCCGACCACACTAACTGGATCCTCGCCGACGACGTCACAGGCTATGACAAGAAGAACGGCCTGCCCCCTCGCCGCACCGCCATCAACACCTCCGGCCGCCTCTCCCGCCGCCTCCTCGAGACCATGCACCGCGAACAGTCGCGCCACCGCCACACCATGTTCTCCGAAATGTGGCCCGCATCCTGTGCCCTGCACCACGGCCTCAAAGCCGTTTACGCACCACATCCTGTGTTTATCGACAGGAAGTGGCCGACGCAATACCTCGCCGCTATCTTCAACAACGGCCGTAATGGCGCGAGTGGCGGCGCTCGCATGTCTGTTTTTAGCGATGAGCGCCAACATAACTTTCTCGGTACGACTTGGTACTATCACGCTGGCTTTGCGCCGAATCTTTGGAAGAGGTGGATGGGGTATAAGGTTGATAACGATGGGGGTGAGGAGTATGAGGTTGCGGGCGAGGGGAGGATGTGTCTTCCGGCTGTGCTGCTGCATCCGGTTAAGCAGGTTGATTTGGTGCAGGAGAAAGTGAGGGTTGAGGAGGGTGAGACGGCGGTGTGAGAAAGCGGAGTGAGAATTGCGCTGAGCTGTTGCGAAGTTCGGGTTGGGATAGCAAGGCGTTGGTATTCGATCTTCACCGGCGTCATGGAGTCGCGTTGGACACGCGCATGTTAATAGCGTTTGATTCTTGTTGTATATGACTAGAGACGATCTCAATTGCCATTCATGTTGGATATGGATATATGAATAGCTATCCGATAGGCTCTCTTTACGTAGCCTTGCTTTTGTACATGTATCAAGGATTTACTTCCTAAGCTGTTAACAGTGCTTTCCACCAAGTCCTTCCCATGCCCCATAGCTTCACCGCACCCCGAGAGCTTCTGGGTGGGTAGTGGAGGCGGAAGGGTAGTGATGAATGTTTCCTAACTCCCCTTCTGCTACCCTCAAATCCGTTTCCTGCTGTGTTCCCTCACACTCAATAACTCCTCGGCAACCCCAGCACCTTCTCCCCAATATAATTCAACACCATCTCCCTACTCACCGGCGCAATCCGCGGGACAAAGCACTCCCTCAAAAACCGCTCCACATCATACTCTGCCGCATACCCCATCCCCCCATGCGCCAGCACCGCCCTCTCACACGCCGCAAACGCCGCCTCACCCGCAAGATACTTGGCGCTATTCGCCGCAACCCCAATCGCATCCTGCCTTATACCCGCATCCGTCCTACTCGCATCGTACAGCCGCGCCGCGTGGTACGTGACATGTTTCGCTGCTTCAAGCTGCATGTACGCGTCCGCGAGCGGGTGCGCGATGCCTTGGTTCATGCCGATGGGGCGTTGGAAGACGTGGCGTGAGTTAGCGTAGGCGGCGGCTTTTGTGAGGGCCGCGTAGCCTAATCCGAGGGCTTCGCCTGCGAGCAGACACCGTTCTGCGTTCATGCCCCCGAGGATTATTTTGAAGCCTTCGCCTTCGCGGCCGACGAGGCATGAAGCGGGGATATGGTAGGCGTCGAAGAAGACTTCGTTTGCGTCGACGGCGCGCCCGCCCATCTTCTTGATGCGGCGCATGTCCAGTCCGGGTGCTGATCGATCAAGCGGGATGCAAAACATACTCAGCGCTTTACTCGGTTTCTCGGCTTCGTCCCGTGGCGTCGTGCGTGCGAGTAGGATCATGCGTGAAGCGACTTGCGCACATGTTATCCATATCTTCTGGCCTGTTATGCTATACCCTTTCCCATCCTCATCTCTCTTCGCAAATGTACTCAACCGCAGCGTATCCAACCCCGAATCCGGTTCCGTAACCCCAAAGCACGTCCGCCACTCCCCCGATATTATCCTCGGTATCGTTTCCTGTAACTGCTCTTCACTCCCATACTTAGCCAACGGCTGCGTCGCATACACATTCGCGTGAATCGCCTGCGCGCCCGCTATCCCGGCCCCGCTCTCCGCTATCGTCTGCATCATCATCGTCGCCTCTGAGATGCCCAACCCAGACCCGCCGTATGCTTCTGGTAATGCGATGCCGAGCCAACCGTCTTTTGCAAGCGCGGCGTGGAAGTCCGAGGGGTCGCTGCTGCTGTCGTCGCGGTCGCGCCAGTAGCTGTTGGGGAAGCGGGAGCAGAGCGCGAAGATGGCGTCGCGGATTTCGAGTTGTGTGGAAGTGAAGCCGGTTGTTTCCATAATGTGGGGGGAAGGGGTGCTGCTGAAGCGGCATCGTTGGGGGTGGATGCGAAGGCGCAAAGCGTTGTGTGCTGGGCGCAAGATGCGCAGTGTGCGCGCTGCCGCTGGGGAGAGCATCATCGGCGTGTGTGGTGTTCACATTGGTGCTGTTGTCGCGTTTACGGCTGTCGCATAACGTTCGTTGTTGACGCGCGAAGTAGCCGACTTGTCGTGTTGCCGCGTGTGGGGTCGAGGGTCGTAAAGCCGAGGTCACGTTACGCGCGACGTTACGCGCGAAGTTACCCGCTCTACGTTCTACAACAAAGACTACGCTTTTTCTTACGTTATATCTGTAATTACTCTACTTATAGAGCTCTAAGATTATTATAGATAGTATATAAGTATAACCTAATTAATATAAGGTAATAAGAATACGTATTCTTACACTAAACTAGACTAAGCGTTAGAGCTTAGTAATCTAAAATAGTAAAATTAAAGAGTATTCTTATTTAATATTCTTATAGATATTACTATTTAAATTCTATTATTTTTATACTATAAATTAACTTTTTACTATAAGAATATATCTTTTAGATAATAATACTAATAATTATCTACTATTATATATTATATTAAGCTATAGAAAATATAGAGTTCTTATAGATTATATATCTATCTAATATACTAGCTATCTATAAAATATTAACTAATATAATAACTATATACTATTTATATAACTTATCTAACTTTATTAAAATAAAAAATAATAAACTATTATTATATAAATTCTAGTATATATATAGTAATATTAGAGTATAATATTAGTAACTTATAATATAATATTAGTAAATCTACTCTAGAGAATATACTTAGAGCTACTAGCTCTAAGTAATTTTTAGTAAAGATAATAAAGCTAATAAGAAATAAAAAGATAAATCTAAGATAGTAGCTCTAAAACTTTTAAACTTTACTATCTAAGAGCTTAGATAAAATTTAAGTAAGCTATTTTATATAAAATAATTATATAAATTTAATACTTTACTTAGCTTACTTATAGCTACTTATATTAAAAGGTTATAGAGTAAAGAAGTTTAGAGCTAAATTCTAAAGTTTTTTATATAATTACTATACTTACTACTAGTATAGTCTTCTATTAGAGTTAACTCTATTACGTATAAAGTAATATTATATATAATACTAGAATACTCTATTACTCTATTATAGCTTCTAAAGCTATAGCTTTTTACGTTCTACTATAAAGTATATAGATTTTACTTTAAGTTTAATTAATTTTCTTCTTAGTCTATCTATTAAACTACGCGTTATTTATATTATAAAATAATCTATCTATACTAATATTATGCTAGTGTATAAGGTATTGTTATATAAATTAGATCTTTAATAACCTAAGAATTACTTAGAAGAAGAACGTCTTTTAATAAGAGCTCTTTAGAATTATCTTATTATCTACTATCTTATCTTTTACTTATACTTTTTAGTATTAGACTCTTATATAATACTTTAGATAATAGAATCTCTTTATAATAGAACTCTTTTCTACTAAACTAATATCTATATACTTTCTTACCTATACTAACTACTTTATATTCTTATAGTAATATATTTTTATACTTTCTAATACCTATATAAATAGTAAAGCCTATAGAGATATATTCTACTATATAGTATAAGAAGTAGTTAGTATATATTAATATAACGTATATAGTAATAATAGCTATAATAGATATAATAAGTATAGACTTAGCTCTTTTCTTTAGATTAGCTAGAACTATAATAGTAGTTATGTTTAAGCTAACTACGTTTTTACTACTAAGTAACATTAGATAAGATAATTACGTAGATAAGGTAACTACTTAGAAACACTAGAAAATATTAATTTAACTAATATCTAGAATAGTAATATTAGAAGTATAATAAAATACTAGACTAGCTAGGTTAATATAATACTATAATAGTATATTTAGAATATATACTAGTGTAGAACTATAGTTTAATAGAACTAATAATCTAATAGAGTATTATAGTAAGTAAAACGCTAAGCTATACTAACTATAAAAGTATTTAAAAAGTATTCTCTACTATTAGATAAAAAGAATTAAACACTATTAAGTATTAAGAACTTATCTTTTAATTATATAATCTCTATAGTATAATATCTATTTAGTATTTAAGTTATTAAAAAAAGAAGTATTAGCTTCTTTATAAGTTATTTAGAACTATAATAACTACTAAAGAAATAGAAAAAGCGTAAGGCGTTAAGAAATCTAGCAATTCTCTCTTCTAAGCATTTATCTACTACTTCTTTAACTACTTTAACACTAAAAATACTAACTTTTAGAACTATCTCTAAAGTAGAGAGTATATTATTATTTATAATAGCAACTAATAGTATAGTCTCTATAGTTTACTCTAGATATACTACTCTAGTCTTTACTAGTAATAATATTACTAAGTTTCTTAAAGACTATAACTAATAAGCTAATAATAGAGGCCTCTCTAATAAGATAAAAGTCTCTATTCTTCTAGATTATATTAGTAATAAGAATTACTCTATTACTTATATTATTAAGCTTTTTACTAGTTATAAGAAAAAAAACTAGGCTAAGCTTAAAGTAAATATAAAGAAATACTAAGTAGATAAGAATACTACTATTAAGATAGATAAGCGCTTATACTTATAGACTTTTATCTATAAGTATATAAATAATCTACTTAGCTTTACTAAGTATTATACTTACTTCTATATAATAGTAGAAGCTTATATTACTAATAAGTAAGTTCTATAAAAGAAACTTAGCTTTTTCTTCTACTATAGACTTCTAAAGTATAATAAGTAGATAGTTACTTTTATAATACCTAACGCTTCTAAAGGTAATAATTAGACTAAGTACTATATAGATAAGATTTATACCTTTCTTAAGAAACACTATAAAAAGAATAATACTATTAATAATATATATACCTAGAAACATAGTAGTATAGATACTAAGATAAGATATATTATACTTACTAATAAGCGTACTACTTTTAACCTAGAGAAGGTAAAAGGTATTATTACTTATTTTAAGAAGTAATAGAAGAAGTAAAAATCTCTACTTTCTTCTAATATAGATTCTAAAGTAGAATAACTTATAACTTTACTAAATAGACTAAAGCTTAATATAGATATAGTTTATTTCTTTATAGCTTACTTATTAGTTACTCTAATCTTTAAGAACTTTTATAATACTTTATACTTTATAGACTATATAACTAAGAAAGAGCTTCTAGTTAAGAGAAATAATAGTTTTTTTATTACTAAAGTATCTAGAAATATAGCTTCTAAGAGAGAAACTATTTAGTATAAGAAAGCTAAGTATACTAACACTTACTATATATATAATAAAAAAAGTTATAAGATTACTAATTATAAACTTTATAATAACCTTTATAACCTAGATTAGATTAGTTACTATTAGAATAGTAAGCGTAAGTAAAGAATATACTATTTTAGCCTACTCTATAATTACCTTAACTAAATCTTTAGTACTTTTCTATTAACCTATAAGCTTAAATAGCTTAGATCTAAGATTAAAAAGTATTTTAATATTACTAATAATATAATAGAATAGTCTACGTCTAGTGTTCTTTCTAAAAAGTTTAAGAGAGACTCTTACTCTAAGTATATTCTTAAGTAATTAAACTTAGCTAATATAATTACTTACTTAAACTATTACATTAGTTATAAGAATACTTAATAGTAGTTTATCTAGTTTTAGAAAGATATTAAGTACTCTAAAAAAGCCTAGCTACTTAATAATATTAATTCTAATAGTATTATTATTAGTAGTAAGAATACTACGTTTCTTTATAGCGCTAAAGGTAATACTATTAGATACCTAAATAAAAGTATTTTTAATAACTCTAATTAAGTTTATAATAGCTATATTAAGAAAAGAGGTAGACTCTCTAAGTAGTTACAGAGCTCTTAGCTATTACCTAAGAAGAATATAATTAGATAAGTTTCTAACTTATAGATATTAGATACTACTATAATACTAGAGAATAGTTAGTTAGAATAGCTATTTCTTCTATAAGTACCTAACGCGCTATTTATAGTTATTAACCTACCTACTAATATCTATATTAATAATAGTATATTAGCTAATTCTAGATATTTATTATAAGACTATAAGAAAAAAGTAGTTAAGTTCTTAGATACTCTTTCTAACCTAGAACTTAAGAAGCTTATTAAAGAATAACCTAATTATATTATAATAGCGCTTCTAAGTTAGAAAGTATAAAAGATAATAGTTTCTAACCTAATTAGTTAGAATAATATTACTAATTAATTATATAATCTTCTAAAGAAGAATAGTATTAGTATAGATAGTATTAGAATAGTAAATAGCTTTAAGGCTAGCTACGCTATAGATTTTAGATAGGCTTAGTTTTTACCTAAAATCTATGCGCTTTTCTACGCGTTTATACTTTACTATTATACCTTCTATAAATATCTATTATAAACTCTACTAACTATATAGTTACGTTAATATAACACTAATATCTATTATAATACTATTAATATATACTACTTAAATACGTAAACTTAATATAAAGTTACTAGTTATAGTAACTTATAAAGTAATATCTTTAACTATATATCTACTAAGGTAGTATATAGAGTATAGAGATGCGCTAGATATATATTTATCTAGATAGACTTACTAAAGGCCTAAGTTTATATTTATAGTAATTCTATTAAATACTTTATTAATATAAGCACGTAGATAAATATTCTTTATCTTAGCGTAGCGCGTACGCTAAAAATACTATATAAATACTAGATATAGAAGCTTAGTAATCTACTATAAGAAGTTACTTCTACTAATAGTAGCTATAAGCTATTTATTAGTACTACGTTTAACGTCTCTATACGTATTAGCACTATAGTTATTTATACTACTTTTTATATTATTATAAATTCTATATACTTAGCTATACTTAGAAAACTATAGTATATAGTATTATATATTAGAATATAATATAACGTATTTAGTAGAGTATAATATTATATTTAGTCTAAGAATAGAACTAAGTTAGTTTTTTTTATTACCTTAGATTCTAAACCTATATACCTATTCTTTACTATAGATTATAAGTAAAAGAATAAGAATAATAACGCTATAGAATATATATAAGTTAGTACTATAACTAACTCTACTTTAGAGCTACTTTAAGATTCTTTTATAGTTTAGTATCTATACTAAAAAGTGTAGTGTAATCTAATATATAGTTTTAGATAATATAATATACTATTTCTAGTAAGTATCTAATAAATATAGAAAAGATAGATACGCTCTCTCTTTAATAATAGCGTAGAAGTACCTTAAGTAGATAAAAATACTAAGCTAATTATTTAGTATAAATAGAAGCTTACTAAGTATACTATTATATATAAGATTAACTATAAAAAGATACTTAATTACGCGTATAAAACTTATTAGTAACTAGAAGTTACTACTTTATATAAGACTATAGATAAGAAGATTTAACTTATTAACGTTTCTTAAGTAGATAAGCTAATAGAGTTTAGATAAGAAAACTAGAAGAAATAAGCTATTTAGCGTTAATAACTTTATCTATCTATTTATAAACTAGACCTAGAACCTTATAATAATATTTTTAAACTATAATATATAGTATTTCTATAAGAAACTTACTTTATACCTAAGAGACTAGCTAACTTTTATATTAGATTATAGGTTACGTAAGAAGAGAGAAATCTTTTTATCTAGATACTCTATAATAGAGAAGTAGCTTTATTATAGAAATTTACTAAATCTAGTAGAATATACCTAGATATATACCTACTATATAAAATCTATATAGTTAAATATAAAGCTTAGTAAGCGTAAGGCTTTACTATTTCTAAGAAGCTTAAGTAGATTATAGTAGATATAGCTAATACTTATCTTAATAGAGGTACTTAGAAACGCTATAATAGTTAGTATTATAACTTATAGTACCTAGTCTCTAAGAAGAATAGAGAAGCTTAATAGATCTCTAATATATAAAAGATTAATACTATTAGTATATATAATATAAACCTACTACTAATAGTAGATAAGTTCTCTAAACACTTTACTAGATATCTTATTAACTCTCTTATAAATCTCTATTCTAGTTATAATTAGATTACTCTTTACACTATAAGCTAGAATATAATAGCCTTTTAGATACTAGTTAGTCTTTTTTATTTATATACTATAGTTATAAAAGTAACTAACTTAGTTATAGTATTCTAGTGTATTATAATAAAGATTTTTAAAAACTATTAGCTAAATATAATAGTATTTATTAATAATATTACTTATAGAAGTTCTAAGATAAACTATAGTAGTAAGATAGCTATATCTAGTGTTTATTACTATATCTATAAATATATTCTCTAACTTAACTATATTCTTATAGACGTTAAGCAGGTAGAAGAAATAGTTTCTAGTAAGAAATACTACTTTCTTATAGAGCGCCTAAAGGTTATTAGCTATAAGATTAGCTCTAAAGAACACTATTCTAATAGTAAGAAAGTCTAGAAGCTTTTAGACTAGCTACCTTACTATAATATATATAATATTTACTCTTTTCTTAGGCTATATATCTACTACTATATCTAAGTAAAAGAATTTACTACTATTACTAAGCCTCTCTTCTATCTTCTTTATAGAAATATAAAGTATAAGTAGAGCCTAGATTAGAATTAAGTAATATATACACTTAAATATGCTATATACTTAGTACTAGCGCTAGTAAGCTTTACCTACTCTAATATATTAAAGTATAAAGTTTTTCTTATAACTAATACTAGTTAGAATAAAGAAGAAGCTTATCTTAAATAGCTATAAGCTAATAGTAGACGCTACTCTATTTAATTTAAGAGTATACTCTAGTTAGTAAGAAAATATTTTTAGTATTCTACTAAGTTAGAATATAAAGTAGTACTATAGACCTTAAAGAAGTTTTATATATACCTATATAGTATATATTTTACTATTAAAACTAATATAGTAATATTTATTACCTAGCTTAATTACTCTTCTATAAATAACCTAGAATTAGTTATAAATTAGTAGATCTCTACTATTCTTCTTTAGAATTTTAATATTATCTACGTCTCTAGAAAGAAGAATATTATTATAGATACTCTCTTTTACTACTCTAAATTTAATAATTAGGTTCTACTAGAAGAATCTAAGAATAATCTTAAGAAGTTTATTAACTATATAATTAGAAGTATAAAAGAAGAACTACTACCTATTAGAGTATTCTAGGTACTTAAGTATAAGTATACTAAATAATCTAAATAGATTACCTAGTTTCTTATTAATCTTAAGATTTCTAAAAGTATAATACTAAAAGAGCTTTATATATAGAAGAAGAGAGCTCTAAACTTTTTTATACGTAATTACGCGCTCTTTTATAAAACTTTAAGAAATATAGCTATACGCTACGTTATTAATAACACTAATATCTACTTATAAACTATATAGTTAATATATAAAACTATTAGCTATTATAGAACTAATACTATATACTTTATACTTTTCTAATATTACTAGTAGCCTAATATATATAAAGATATTTAAGAAAGAATTTAGTATTATTCTAAATACTAGCTTTACTTCTTAAAGAGAAGAGTTAATATATTAACTAATACGTATAGTTTTGTAATCTAGAAGTTAGTTATAATTAATATAGTTTATATACTTTACTACTAAGATAAGAAGTATTTTATTATTACTAAAGAATACTTAAGTAGATAGCTAGAGGCTAGAGCGCTTTCTAATAATAAGTCTAGCACTATTACTAAGTTTATTTATAAGAATATTATCTATTAATAAAGTATAATACGTAAGATCTTAGTTAATAGTAAACTAGACTTTACTAAGATAGTAAAGTATTTTATAGCTAACTATAAGATTAAACACATCTAGTTATTCTTATATAATCTATAGACTATAGGTAAGATTAAGAGTAGATATAAGCTTATTATTAATACTCTTACTAAGCTATTAGGCCTATAGATAAATAACTTACCTACTATTCTTCTTACTAACTATATTTCTACTTAGTCTTAGATAGGCTATTTACTATACTAGTTAATTACTAGTTAAAACCTAGTTCTACTATTAGAATTAGAGCTTCTAATATAGTAGACTCTTCTATTCTAAGAAGTAAAGAATTATATATAACTTTTAGTAATACACGTAATATAACTAGACCTCTAGAACTAGTTTACTAAGAATACTATTATCTACACTAATTAACTATATTAAGCTAAGAAAAATTATTAGAATAATACTAAAGAGATACACTATAAGAAGCTTCTACTTAGTAACTTAGTTCTTCTATAAAACTCTATATAGAAGATTAATATATCTAGAGATAAAAAGCTTAACACTAGATAAATAGGCTTCTATTATATTTAATAGCTATAGCTAGAGTAAAATATCTACTAGGTTAAGAATCTTAATAGAACTCTACTTCTATACACTATTTCTAGTAAGAGGCTAAAGCTCTTTTACTAACGTACACTAAAAGATATTACTAAGTAATATTATAGCTAGATAAAGCTCTATAACCTAGATAACTAAAAGAACACTAATATCTCTACTAACGTACTAGCTAGCTCTATTAATAATAATAAAGAAAATAGCTAAAATACTTTTTCTAACTATAACTTAAGAAAGAGAAGGTAAGTAATACTCTAAAGCTTATTAATTAGCTAAGTATTCTTCTAAAGCTTATTAGTTAGCTAAGTATAGTTATTACTAAGCGCCTTATAGAAGAAGAATAAAAAGTATTTAGACTAAACTTTATTTCTTTCTCTAATTCTATTATATTATTAGTATTAGATAAAGAAGAAGCTTAGACTATAGAATAGTCTTTACTTAAGAAAGAGAAAAAAGAGTCTACTATAGGCTTTCTTATCTAAAAGCCTGTTTAATAAATATATAGTCTACTATTACTAAGTATTTAAAGTATACTTCTTTATTTTCTTTTTATTTCTTTCTTTTCTAGTATATTAACTATACTATAAAGAATCTTAATATTATAAATATATATAAACTATATAAGTTTTATAGAAAAGTATTCTATAAGTCTTACTAAAACTAGAGAGATAACGCTCTTTTTACTTTTAACCTTAATTTATTCTAGCTTCTTTTCTACTATACTTATACCTTAATAGTAATAATAAGTCTCTACTTATTATACTCTCTTTCTAGCTTTTATTAACTTTTACTACTACTAGTAAAAGAAGTGTCTAACTTCTCTATAGTCTTAAACTATACTAGATAAATATATTATAAACTATAAGATAAGTAGTAATAAAGATAGTATAGCGCTTATAGTAGCGTTTAGCTAGAAGCTACTACTAGAGCTTAAGGTAAACGCTACTCTAAGTACTTCTTACTACTTCTATCTTCTCTACTATAATATTAATACTAGATAATATAGATAAAGAGTTTACTATATATAGTAATACCTCTTCTTATAAGCGCTAGGTAGTATATATTTAGATACTCTTAGTAGAGTATAAGTACTATAAATCTTAAGATAAGATAGAGAAGATAGCTACTACTATTCTTACTACCTTACTATATTCTATTTTATATTAGATTTTCTACTACTAGTCTACTAAACTATAAAGTTATATAACTACTAAGGCGCTACCTCTACCTAGTAATAACTACCTAGACTTAGTTAATTTACTATTCTAAGCTTCTTAAGCTACTTAAATTAAAGCTTAGAATAGTAATTTTTAGTTATATTAGCCTACTTATAGTTAGATCTCTAGAAAGTAACTATTGCTAGGTAGATAAAAACGTATCTACTCTACTACTATCTTAATATACTTAGAACGTCTAGAGAATATAGTAGCTATAATCTCTTATATAATAACTAGCTATAACTCTACGTATAGCTATCTAGAAACTACTATAATAACTATAACTACTTTATCTTTAGTAACTAATACTTTATTACCTTTATACGCTTTTAGAGATAATAAAAGAAAAAGCTATAAGTATTATAGCTCTTTTTTATAACTTTAATATTAGAAATACTAGTACTAATTATAATAAGTATTATTCTTTTAACTATTCTATCTAGCTTTAAACTCTCTTTAAACTATATTTATATAGTTATTATAGTTTTTTAGCTATAATTCTAATAATTATAGGCTATAATAGTTCTAATATATAGATTTTAAGTAGGTTAGAATTTTACCTAAAATCTAGTTATTACTACTATAATAACGTAACACTATCTATTTACTAATACTATTATATACGTAAGAATACTACTAAGTATAATAGCTAATTATATAATTAATTATCTTATCTTTACTATAATTTTACCTTTTAACTTTACCTATTAATATTATAATATTATAATACTATAATAGATAGAGGTTTTTTAATTATATATATATATATATCTTCTTTTAACTATTACTTCTTTCTTTCTTCTCTAACTTTCTTAATCTTTTCTTTTTACTTTTATACACTATAGTTATCTCTTAAAAGTAGACTATATCTTCTTTCTCTTTTTATTAATCTAATCTTTTTTATTTTCTACTTTAGTAATTATAATAATAACTATAACTATAACTACTACACTTAGTATAGAAAAGTATAATAAGTCTATAGGCTACCTAAACCTTCTCTATAACTTCTAGTTACTATTAACTCTATATATAAGAGCGCGCGCTTAGTCTACTATATCTATAACTAATTCTATAAATAAGTATATAAGTATAACTATATATATATATATATAAGCTTAGTACTATTAGTTCTATACTATAAGCTAGTCTAGTAAGAGTTTCTTTATAAAAGCTAGTTTTAGATTACTAAAGAAAGATACCTACGCTACTAGAGGCTTAGTAGAAGATAGCTAGTAATAAGAATAAGAATAAAAGCAAAGCTATAGATACTAGAAAGTTAACTTTCTTTTATAGCTAAGGCTCTTCTTTATAAAAACTCTTTTTTTAGAAAAGTTTATCTTTTAAGCCTTATATACTTAGTCTAACTAAGAATTTTACTACTCTAGGTATCTATAGTTAAGCCTCTAGAAGTAATACTAGCTCTTTTTCTACTACTTCTTCTAGTTTATAACTAAAGAAAAACACTTTTATAATTATCTAAGCTCTATACACTAAAGCTAAGAACTAAGTTTTTATCTTAGCTTAGAACTAGAATCTCTAGAATCTAAATATTAATAGTAAGATAATAGAGTTTATTACTAGTCTTAAATAGTAGTCTTCTAAGTAATAGAAAGTTATTCTTAACACTTTTATAACTAACGTAACCTTTCTATTTAACTAGATTACTAACTTTATTCTTAAAGTATCTAATATAGTTAAAGCACTACTAGAGCTTATAGATAAGTATAGTAGTATTAAAGTATTTAATAGCTAGTATTAAGTCTTAAGCTAAGCTAAGAATACTAAAAATAAGTATATTATAGAGCTAACTACTACTACTAAGAGCGTTAACGTATTAGAGCCTAGTTTTATAAGCTACGTCTTTTGCTTTTTAAGTAAGGTTTTATATAACTACTAGACTATATCTAATATATAGTTCTACTTTAGGCGTTTAGATATTAGTAATATAGCTCTTTTCTTAGTCTAAGTAGTAGCTATTTATGTCTATACTCTATATAAAAGTACTAAAACTAATATATTATATAGAACTAGGCTATTTTAAGAGATTCTATTAAAGTAACTATTTAGTTTACTAAGAAGAATCTACTTTCTAAGATACTATCTCTTTTAAAGTATTCTATTAAAGTATTAAAAAAAAACTATAAGAAGTATAGTATAACGCTAGGTATACTTAGCTTTACTACTAGAAATATTATAGTTTCTTTTACTTATAAGTATAAGAAAGATAGTACTTATAATAGCTAATATAAGTTTTAGTAATATATCTTTCTATATATAGCTAATAGGTATTCTAATAAGAACTACTAGATTATATATACTTTTTATAGTAGTAATAATATAATAATTACTAATACTATAGCTAGATATTAGATAAAGCTTTATCTTACCTATTAATTAGCTATCTCTATTATAATAGAACTTAGATTATTTCTATATAAGTTAAGAGTAATTAATAAAAGTAGTAATTATATTAAAGTAAAGCTAAAGAAGATTAGAGTAAAGTAACTTAGTAGAGCTAGATTAGTTACTTCTTTAGTAAATCTAGAGAAGTAGGTACACTAAGAGCGCTAGGCTAGTCTTAAGGTAGTTAAGAAAAGAGTAGTAGTAGCTAAGTTATAGAAATTAAGGCTTTATAGTATATAAACTAGCCTTCTACTACTACTACTACTATCTAGCACTAGTACTCTAAAATCTACTCTAGCTTACTAATCTTTATCTAAGAAGATAGACACTATACTTAATAAAAATAATTTAGAAGATAAAGACTAGAATTCTAATAAGCTTAAGGCTTTAACTATAGCTAAAAACTATAAATATCTAGATAGAACTTCTAATTTTTTTTAACTAATTCTTAATAGCTACTCTAAGTACACTAAACTTAATAACTATAAACGTGTTAAAGTTATCTAAGCGTAGTATTAAGAAGTCTATATTAGTTACTACTCTAATAGCTTATTAATTAATAGTACTTATATCTATTAGACTTATATATAAGTAATAGCTATTTATATAAGTCTCTTTAAGTAAGCTATAAATATAAAAGCTATAAATAATATTCTTCTTCTTTTATATCTTTTCTAAGATAAGTAGTATAAACTCTAAATCTATCTAATTATATCTATTCTCTTTATTAAGTAGTATAAGCTTAGTAAATAAGACTCTAACCTTCTTAGCTATTACTTTTATTCTTAGATAGCCTATAATCTATATCTAATTTCTTTCTAGAAAAAAGTTAGTAAAAAGATAGATTAGAGTAAGCTAGTAGAAGACTTTAAGTAGAAGAGTAATATTACTATAGAGAACTTTAAGTAGCTATTCTTTAATAATAAAAAACTTAAGAAGATTATTAAAGAATTCTTTAAAATATATTATTACTACTTCTAATATATTAATAGTAATAAAAACCTTAGCTAGCTTTATATTATATACTATTCTCTTATTTAATAAGCTATCTATACTAATCTTTATTACTAGATACTCTACTTAGTACTTTATAAAGAATATACTATAGTTTTCTACTCTTACTACGCTAAGTACACTATACTAAGTAATAAAACGTTCTTCTACTATATTAATCTTAATCTATTATTTATCTATACTTAGAGTTAAGGTATAGATATAATCTAAGAATTAGTTTTAATTAATAATAAAAACTCTTAGAACTATATAAAGATTTTAGAGAGCTTCTATTAATATATAAAGCTATACTTATAATAGCGTAAGACTACTAAGAAGAATTCTACTAGCCTTATTAAAGAATAGTATAATAATATTAATTAGATATAAAAAGTATAAGTAATAGCGCTAGGTGTAAAGTAGAAGAAGTCTATTTATAAAGAAGAAGATATTTATATTATCTACTCTATAACGCTTTATAGCTCTATAGAACTAGTAACTAAGATTTATTAAATAATTCTTCTATAGTATATTATAGTACGCTAGAGTATTATAGAGATTCTAGCTATAGAAACGTATAATAAAATCTTAAAAGCTTATTATAATCTTATAGCCTCTTCTATAATACTATCTAGGTATTATAATAAGTATAGTAGTATTAAGTAAGTATTTCTAGTAGATATATATATTAACTTCTTCTTCTAGATCTAGAAGGCTATTCTTATATAAGTCTTCTAGAATAACTCTCTTATACGTAAGAAGGTCTATAAACTTCTTAGTAAGAATAAGAATAGTATTCTAGAGTATATCTAGAAAGAGTATAAGTATATTATTAGAGAGATTAAAATACTATAGCTAGTAGTTAAGAAGCTTAAAAAGGCTATCTTTACTAAGAGCGCTAATAGTAAATACTTAGATATTTCTTTCTTTACTAATAAGAGTATACCTTCTTCTTATAAGAGATAGTAGTATATTTAGAATTATAATTATAGTATAGAAGATACTATTAGACATCTTATTAATAAAATTAATATAAAACTAAATATTTATTACTACTTCTATAATACTACTAACCTTAATACTATACTTACCTCTTTCTCTTTATTTAAAACTCTTTAAGCTTACACTAGTAGTCTAGTGTCTAGTCTATTATTACTTTCTAGCTTCTTACGCTTTTTAATAATATTACTACTACTAGTTCTACTACTTTCTTCTTAGTTTAAGATACTAATACTAGCTCTATTAGCTTCTTCTACTAGCTTATCTAAGCTATATTATAGTAGATAAAATATAAAGTAGACTAGATATACTAGTAATATTACTAGTACTTAGATTTTAGGTAAGCTTCTTGTTTTATCTAAAATCTAACTACTACCTACACTATAGTAGTGTATTACTAATATCTCTACTTAATTATTTATTTTACTTTATACTTTTCTTTCTATATTTTCTTTTTATTTTTTCTTTATACTATAAGTAATTAATATATTCTAGATAGTATAATAAAACTATACTACTAGAAAGAAAATATTTATACTAGTGTATAAGGTATTCTTATATAAATTAGATCTTTAATAATCTAAGAATTATCTAGAGAAAGAACGTCTTTTAATAAGAGCTCTTTAAGATTATCTTATTATCTACTATCTTATCTTTTACTTATACTTTTTAGTATTAGACTTTTATATAATACTTTAGATAATAGAATCTCTTTATAATAGAACTCTTTTCTACTAAACTAATATCTATATACTTTCTTATCTATACTAACTACCTTACGTTCTTATAGTAATATATCTTTATACTCTCTAATACCTATATAATATTAGTGTAAATACTTTTATTCTATAAATACTTAGCTACTAGAAATAGTACTCTACACTTATAGCGCTCTTTACTCTATACTAAAAATAATATATTCTATATATATATAAAGATTAACTAGTAGTATAGAACTATATTCTTTACGCTAAAGCTATTATTCTACTACTAAATTTATATTATCTTTACGTATATAAGCTATCTTCTCTTTTTTATATCTACTAAGTATTAATCTAAAATTAAGTATATTCTTTAACTATCTACTAGTTTCTTTAAGTAGAATATATAGCGTAGATTATAGTTTAGAGTAGTAAGTACTAATAAGTAGAAGAAGTAATAAATACGTAATTCTCTTAGCGTGTTCTAAATAACTACTTATTTTAGCTTATAGTTATAAATTATACTAAATAGCTACTTAGTAAATATATTACTAATATAGTAAATTATTAAATTACTATAATATATATATAGAATAAGATATATATACTATTTTACTAGTATAAGTCTAAAACTTACTATAGTATATTTTAGTAATTTAAACCTAAATAGAGCTACTCTTAGACTTTTTAATTATTATTAGCTAGAATTAATACTTATAGTAGTATAATATACTCTATATACATAAAACTAAAGTATATATATATACTAAAGTTATATTAATTAATTACTACTAGTAATAATAGCTAAATCTAAAGATATTATAGAAAATTCTAAAACTTAGTTTAAAAGTTAGACTAAGTTAGTATTACTACTATTATAGTTTATAAAAGAAGGTCTACTATAAAGATAATATTATCTATTAAAGTAGATATCTTCTTTCTATTATCTATATAACCTTTATAACTTTATTTATTAGAAGTTAGATTTACTAAAGCTATAATAACTTATAATATTCTATTCTTTCTAAAAGTTAAAATAAACTTTATATAATATATACTATATAACTATAGATTAGGTAAGTAATAGATTATTTAGTTTCTACTCTTATAAAGCTTTTTATTTAGTTCTTAGCTTATAGTCTAGCTCTTAATACTTCTAGAATTTATAATCTAACTATATTAGAACGTATAATACCTAGCAGAAACTAAGTGTAGAATAGCCTGTGCGTAATAAATTTAGTTTAGAAACTAAGTGTAGTAATCTAAGAACTAAGCGTGCTAGCTTAAGAACTAAGCGTGCTAGCTTAAGAACTAAGTGTGCTAGCTTAAGAACTAAGTGTGCTAGTTTAAGAACTAAGCGTGCTAGCTTAAGAACTAAGTATACTAGTTTAAGAACTAGAGGTAGAGATTTAAGAACTAAGTGTGCTAGTTTAAGAACTAGAGGTAAGAGTGTAAGAATACAAGAAACTAAGAATCTATTTAAAGCTTAAGAACTAAGTAGAGCTATCTAAGAACTATACTAATCTTAGTACCTAATTCTAGATAAAATAGCCTTCGCGCAGATAGGTAGTAGGCGTACTACTAAAGAGTAACTATTGCTCTTACTTAATTCTTCTCTTCTTTTCTAGTACTACTATGTTTTATGTGTTACTCTTCTACTAATACTACTCTTTTATCTTCTCTTATACATTTAGTTCTTTACTTTTCTATTCTTTACTTTAACCTTTCTCTAAGTTACTAACTTTAGTAACTATACCTCTTATCTAGCTATTAGAAAAGCACAGAACACTACGTATTATAGACGTATACTTACCTTATTAAAAGCGCTAATAGCTTTATTATTAAGTCTATTCTATTTAACTACTCTAGAAACCTAAAGTTATCTAGTAGAGGCTTCTCTTATACGCAGGCGAGTAGTAATAGCTCTATCTAGAGTGCTATTATCTAAGCATTCTTATTATACGCAGTAACTATTTCTATCTATTATTATATATAGGTCTGCGTTAACCTCTTCTTAATAAAGATATCTAAGTTATTAGAATTTAGTAGCAGGCTAAACACCTCTAGGCTTTCTATTCTTGTCTTTATTATATTCTACCTTTACCTACAATCTAGTCTTTCTCTAAACTTCTTCTAGAGCACTAGGTCTAACTTCTTTATTAGCTCTCTGCTAAGTTTCTTTAACTACGTACTTACAAAAAGTACTTTCTTAGTAAGTAAGTTATACTAAACTCTGCGCTATTCTATACTGCGCTTTTACAATCTAATTTTTGTGTCTAGACGCTTAAACCTCTTATAGAAGAGGTTTAACTTATACTATTTTCTTATTTAACTAGCTAGAGTGTTAACTTCTATTTTGTTAAGCTTAAAGTACTTATTCTAGAACTTAGCTACCTTGTTATCCTCTAATCTAGTAGCTGCGCTGCCTAGCATACTATTTTCTACCTACAAAGATTATTATGTTGTAACTAGAAGATATTAGGCTACGTAATTATAAAGCTCTTTTCTATAATAAGCCTACCTTTTCTATATAGCTAGAGTTGCTGCCTAGTTCTTAAATACGTTAAAACTCTCTACTACCTCTGCCTAGAACATTATCTAAGCGCTAAGCAACACGCCTACTTTAGAAAGGCTTATAACGTAAGATTAATACTTTAATTCTTTATTACTTACTATAACTACACTCTTAGCTTCTTTCTAGTTCTACGTACTTACTATAGAATAGACTAGGTTTATATTTATCTTGTCTACTAATGCTTTGTTTACTTATCTAGTAGTTAATTTCTATTTTTACTTTAATCTAGTTACTAGCGCGTTAGACTTCTATAAAGCATTCTTCTTCTTATCTAAGCCTATGCTCTTATTAACGTGCTTAGACTATATTAGATTATTATAGTTGTGCTTTATTATTATTAGCAGCGTAGGCCTAGCTAGATATTAGTATATCTATTATAAGGCACGCTCTAGCGATACTATAACAAAAGTAGTAATAGGTAGAGAGCTATCTAGAATTATAAGAAAGAATATAAGATTAGAGAGGTATAACTATATTACTACCTTAGTTATAAGTTAGCGATTATCTTTCTTAGAGTAGTATATAGAATAGAAGTAGGCTTTTAGAGTTTTTAGTATAGCAATTATAATAAGGTTAAAGCTACAGCGTTAGCGTAAAGACATAGAAATATACGTAGTTTAATACTCTACTTTTCTTAGCTATAGTTATAATCTTAGTCTAAATATTATACCTAGATTATATAACTCTTTTTTTTATTTAAAGTACTAATAATTTGTCTAATCTACTACACTAAGCTTCTTTACTAGCACTACATATTATGTTACTTAAAGCCTTCTTCTATCTTTATACAAAGCCTAGCTATAGCGTTCTTATCTATAAAGCCTATTACTATGCTGTCTTACTAAGCAGCATTATTACCTACTTTAGCTTACCTATCTATAGTAAATAACTATTCTCTTCTATACGCTAAACTATCTAAAACAAAGTAGAATTCTAAGCTATAGAATTTATATAGAATTATAGTAACGTTAAGCTACTTACTTAGGTTATACCTACTCTTGTAGGTCTTACTCTCTACTAATTAGTTAAGTGTAAGTAATATAGGTATACATGCATAGGCGTCTCTAGTGTTAAGAATATAAAGAAACATCTCTACAACTAGTATAACGTGCGCGCTACTAGCGTAAAAGTAAATACGTAGGTAGAATAGTAGGCTATACACTAGCGCGTTATCTATACGTAGTAGTTTTTTGTACATATTCTAGAAAGCAGAGATCTAAAGGTGCTACAACATTTTAAGGTTATACTAACTATACCTCTCTATAGTTATAATAGTCTACTAGAACTTAAAGACTAAGAGAAAGTTACTATTAAAGCTATAGATAATAGTAAGACTACAGCAGCCTATAGCTCTACTCTAGAGAGTACTAGCGTAATACTTAAAGAGCTATTTACTTGCTATAAAGCTGCTAAGTAATTCTAAGTCTAACACTATAATAATAAAATTATATAAATCTCTCTCGCACCTAAGTAGTAAACTAATCTATACCTTTAGTACACAAAATTCTAGAAATGCGTATAAAGCCTATTATAGAAGAAGGTACGTTGTTATACTACTCTTCTATTAGAGGTAAAGACCTACTTTCTATTTAATATAGTTAAAAGTATAATACTTATATATTAATATATAGTTACGCGTACGTTGTAATAGGCGCGCATTTATATTATAGTAGAGAATAAGTAGTATATATCTACCTCTTCTCTTATATATTACTAGGTATTTAACCTCTAGTATAGTATTATAGTAGCTAAGATCTTTTAGTTCTTCTTCTAGGTGCATTTCTAGCGTTGTTCTTAGCTAGCTACTCTTCTAGCCTTTACTTCTAATTAGCAAAACGTATAGAATGCGCTTGTATTCTATCTTAACAGCGTTCTAGAACTCTTCTCTAAGGTTTCTCTTTACTATTACTAGTGTAAATTAGATACCTTAGAGCGTTTATATTATTCTTTCTAGATATCTCTTCTTAAATAGACTATTATTAAAAATAACTTTAAGTTTACGCTTATTACTTCTCTTGCCTTTCTTGCGCTTAATATATAGCAGCCTAGCTTTTAATCTACCTACCTATTTAGCACTAATCTAAGTATAATTAAGAAGTACGCGCGTTTTGCAGCTTATTAAAAACTCTAGAATAAGATTAGTTTAACGCCTTCTATACTAGTAGAAGTATTAGGTAGCCTAGACAATAATAGTAAGCCTAACGTGCAGCCTATAGAGGTAGCTATACTAATTAATAAGTAAAATATAGCTGCTACTACTATTATAACTGCGTAGTTAGAGTAGAAGGCGTAGAAAAAGAATAATAGCTTCTACACTTAGATTAACTACTACCTAGAAGAGACGTACTACACGCCTATAGCGTAGATAATCTTATCTACTTAGTATATTAGTTAGGCTTAATATAGAGAGACTGTTAACGCCTTTATTTACTAGAATAGCTCTACTATTACTATAAAGAAGATCTCTACTACGTTTAATAAGTTCTGCGCTATAGTGTAGTTCTTATAGCATAAAGCTAAAAACTTAATTCTATATCTTACCTTTATAGATAGTCTTATAGATCTTTCTACACTACTATAGAAATCTATAGACTACTACTCTAGCGAGTAATAGCTAGGTTATTTACTATTTATAACGCTAGAGTCTTGCAAGAATATATCTATAAATTTTATTCTACACTAAATAGTAAAAGCTATCTAAGAAAAGAAACATAATAAAACAACATTTTAGTTAGACTAGTATAACTATATTCTTTAGTATAGCAATATTATATAAGAGCTTCTAAGCACCTTATTTCTTCTTATATACTTTATAAGTAGACAGCTAGCTTATATAATAGAACTTCTTAGCGCTTAAGTAGAGAACTCTATTAATAATAGCCTGCGTAATTTCTTTATATATAAAGGCCTTATTACTATAGTCTTACGTTACTATAAGAGATATAACCGCAACAAATCTCTTAAGATAATCTATTACTATCTACTAGAATAAGTAGGTTTACTTCTTGTATAGTACTATAGTTTTATTTACCTATTTTAGTAGATTATTATAGAAGGTTAAACTAAAGAGTAATAAGAAGCCTATTACTACTAGTTCTAGAGTCTGCTGCTATAGATAGATGTAGATAGAAAATAATTCTCTTATATATAACGTAAGTACAACGCTGTTTAAGACGCTACGTTACTATATCTTAGCTAGTCTATTACACTACGCCTTATATAACACTTAATTATAGCGTTTAGTTATAAACTTAATAAGAATTATAGTAAGAGCTATACTAGTAGTGTATAGATCTTATTACTAGAGGAGGTTAATAAGGCACTTAAAGAAGAGCAGAATAAGTATTATAAACTTTAAGCTAGACACACAGCACGCACTAGAGTTAGTATCTATAGCTCTACTATAGTAGTAGTTTTTTAAGGTAGATTTACTACACTAGAAGTATATTAAATAGTGTCTACTACGTAGTATATAGACTTAGGCTTTTATAGCGCTAACTCTAGCTATAATAGTAGTAAGAAGATTACTACTAGTTTCTATTTTAAGAAGTAACTTACTACTTAAGCTTTACTTAATATTAGAGTAGTTCTTTAAGATAGCTTTAGCGTAAAGAGCTTTTATAGTAACTAGAAAATAGTAATTAATATAATTCTTGCTTATAAACCTATAGTAGCCTACATTACTAGTATAGAATCTAGTAAGAGTATAGTGTTTCTACTATCTACTTACTACAAGAATTATAGGCAGGCTATTCTAGTTACACTACTTATTATACTTTAAGAAGACATTATCTCTAAGTGCAAATATCTAGCAATTATCTAAAGTAAGTAAAGTAACTTTTTGTTTAACAAAACAGCTAGCATTGTTCTAGCTATACTAGAGTACCTATTAGATACCTATTTCTAAGAGATAGTAATACAGGCTTAAGATATTAGACGCTTAGAATAAGTAGTAGTAGATAAGTTCTACTACGTTCTTCTTTCTAACTATAAATACTACGCTAGACTTATAAATGTGCATAGCGTAGCTTAATATAGCGTTTCTATTACCTTACTTTCTACTACTATTTCTTATTATAGTAAGAAGAAAGCGTATTATCTTATAGAACTATAGAGATAGGTATAAACATTCTAATAACGCACTACCTAACCTAACTTAGTATATTAAGTATGCACTATACTATCTAAACTTACTATCTAAAGCTTTGCTATAGTCTATTATCTATCTACTAAGGCTTAGATAGCTAGTAAACTTCTAGTATATATCTCTTTCTAAGATAATACTATATAGCTAGTAAAGAAGCTGTATAGCTTCTAGTATTATATAGGTATAGGTAAAGATAAGCAGAAATAAGCCTAATTTAGGTTTAAGCAAAACTCTAATAGCGTTATAGTAGCTATATCTGCTTTTAATTCTAGTGTAGACGTATCTAATATATTTAAGATTATTATTATAGAAGAGCCTAATTATTCTATTATATATAATTAAATAGTAGAACGTAGAGAATAAAATAGAATACGTTATATTATTTATATTTTAATTAGAGGTAGACTAAAGTCTTTCTTCTACAAACTAAGTTTACCTAACTAGTAACTTCTTAACTAAATTATACAGCGTAATATCTCTATATCTAACTAGTGTATTTGCGTTATATTAGATAAATACTTTAATAGACTAATATAATATATTAGCTACTACTAATATAAAGAAAAATGCAATATCTATAAAGCCTACATAGTTAGCTACTTAATACTACGTTCTAGTAGGTCTATAGTACTACCTCTAGAGCTACTCTTTCTATTTAGTTTACACGCTATAGCTACTATAAGTACGTAACGCAAAGCGTTCTCTAATTCTAAGCCTAACGTACATTTATTACCTTCTCTCTATACTATAGCACTATCTATTAACTAGCGCTATGCTAATCTACTACTGCAAACTCTAACTCTAACTTAGTTTAGTATAATCTAATCTGTTAGGTCTACAAAGAGATATAGGCATTAGAGTACATCTCTATTTAAGTATTATCTATATCTATTAACTATCTATAGTTTTAATAACAGAATTATTTCTAACACTAAACCTCTTATCTAAAGCTGCGTAAATTAAGTAGATATTAGCATTTATAAGCTATTAAGCTACCTTAAATCTCTAATAAACTAAACTTCTTTAGTAATAACTTATTACTACTAGTAAGTTCTAGATAAGCTATTATATAGCTTACTTTGTTGTAAAAGAAGACTTTAACTACTCTAAAGGCACTACTCTCTACAACTATACCTAGATACTAGTAAAGCACTTTTGCACTATTAAGATAAATAATAATATAGTAGGTAGACTACTATATTTCTAGTGTTTCTTTCTAATATCTATCTATAGTAGATAGCAAGATTTAGATAGTACTCTAACTAAGAATCTAAAGATAGAAAGCTACACATTTCTACACGTAGTAGAGAATGTGTAGGCTACGTTATAGTCTACTTTATTCTGCGCAAGAAATATGTAGCTATACTATATACATAACTACAATAATAACCTAGATAGTAATAATAACGCTAATTTTGCGTTTTACTTCTAGAAAACAAAGCCTTTCTCTAAGCTACTTAGTAATGTTAGCTATATTACATTAGACGTAAATTAGCTAATATAGAAGTTCTTCTTAATAGAGAAAGTAAAGTAGAAGTTACTATAGAAGAAGAAGGCAACTATAGTACGTATAGTAACAGCAGCGATATAAAAGATAGGCTAAGAAAGAGGTAGAAAATAGTTTAGAGAGAATAAAAAGAGAGTAATAGATACTCTCTTAGATAGAGTAGAAATTAAGAGAGAGCAGAAAATTAAAGAAGGTAATAGTTGCTCTTACTAAGTTGTACTCTCTTCTTACTTCTTCTCTTTCTACAGCCTCTTGTTTCTATAGCTAGTAAAGCTAGTACTATTAATCTACTTTATATTATAATAAACACCTATAATAACTAAATATACACGTACGTAATAGAAACTCTCTATATCTATATTATAATAGTCTAGTAGTAGATAAGGTGCAGACCTTAGCCTATGCACCTACTAATTAAAGAGTAGAAAACCTATTCTAGAAATTAGACGTAATCTAACGTATTACCTATAAAGTAATACGTATAGAATAATATAGTCTATAACTTACTATGTAGCTATTAATAAATACATTTACACTAAGGCTATTTCTAGATAGAATAATAGAATTAGAGGGGTAAGACAAATAGAAAAGGCTTTGTAGGTAGATAGAAGGCAGAGAATTAGAGGAGAGAGAGAGAAAAGAGAGGCATGTATAGGTAGAGCAATAGCTAACTCTATTTAGTCTAGTGCCTTGCTTTAATCTTAGCATCTATTTTAATCTTAGATCTCTACCTTATTATTCTTCTACCTACTTATATCTACCTACCTATACCTAACTACTAATAGTAACCTACGCCTACGCCTACTTTACGCGCTCTTATATCTCTAGAGCGTCTATAATTACGTAAATTGCTACTAAATAGCTTCTAGGTAATTATAACATTAAAAGCGTTAATAAGAGAAATACTAATAATTACGTAGTAATAGTCTCTTACCTAGACTATAATATAGAGACTAAAAGTAAGTTTATAAACTATTACTCTCTTTAAATTTCTTCTTTCTTCTCTCTCTCTCTAACTACTAACATTTATATATTTCTAGGTAGTTTACACTATATTAACTATTACTAAATCTAGAGTGCAAATATTAGAATTAGAGATTTACTACTATTTTCTATTTACAAGAAGGCAACGCAAGAAGTAGAGGGTTAGAAGAGGTAGAGAGAGGCAAATTTAGTAAGAGTAATAGTTACTCTCTTTAGATTCTCTTCTCTTTGCTATTACTCTCTCTAGTTTCTTATTCTATTACTATTACTCTCTCTAGTTTCTTGTTCTATTGCTATTACTCTCTCTAGTTTTCTTCTCTCTCTCTATTTCTCTCTCTAGTTTCTTTTCTCTTTTTATTACTCTTTTTATATTTCTCTACTCTTTATTCTCCTTGCGTTGCCCTCTATAATTATCTATTACTTTTATACTAACTAAGGTATAGAGCTAAAGGTCTCTATGTTATTTTCTAACTTAGACTATTTTTACAAGAAAGAGAAGTTCTACAATAAAAATCTACTCTCTCTGCCTTTAGATATAGACAATAAGAACTCTAATCTTAATATAGAGGCTAATTAGCAATCTAATATAGAGAATATAACTATAACCTTTTCTTTTCTAGAGCTATTAGAGTTTTACTCTAGTAAGATACGTACTATTAACACTAACGCTGCGCGCCTCTATAGCTTTAAATATACTACTACGTTTAATAATATTCTTAAGTAGTCTAGAATTAAGAACAACGTAGCATACTTTACCTATATCTACTTTACCTAGAATAGAAAGTTTAAGATAGCTATAGGTATTAAGAACTATTCTACTCTTAGTTAAATACTTAAACGTATTAGTAACCTTTAGAGATTAAACCTCTGCCTCTTTAACGCTAGTCTTAGGCACTTAGAGAATAGCTTTTCTAATAAGAAGGTAACTCTATATACTCTTATTATTACTATATTCTAAAATTATTAGTACGCCTCTTATAGAGCGCTACTAAAAAGCACTAGTCTTAAGTAAAATATAGAACCTAAGCAGGTTATAAGTTTTATTAAGCTCTTAGACTAATAGAGCAGCAAATATATAAATATAAACACTAGACAGAATATATAAAAGATTAATAGTAAATGTTATAATACACTATCTCTAAAGTATAAGCTAATTAAGCCTCTCTATATTCTTTAATAGAGGGCTGCTAATACGCGCGTAGCTAACGCTAATCTCTTCTAGAACGTTAAAAAGCTAAAAGAAACTACTACTTCTGTTGCTAAAATATAGAGATAGAATTCTAATAGTACTCTAGTTGTAAAACTTATTAATAGCACAAAGCTTACTAAGTAGGCTATTATAGTTAATTCTAAAGGCAATATAGAAGAACTAGATAATTCTATAGCTAAGTCTTCTCTAGATAATAAAGAGAAGAATAGTAAGAAAGGTAAATCTAAGCGTAAGACAAAGTATAAGATTATTAAGTCTACTACTAGTCTTAGTCTTAACACTAGCTCTTCTTATAATAGCTTTAAGTAGTAGGTATAATAGCTAAAATTTAACTATATACCTAACTCTAATAACTCTTAAGCTACTTAGTTCTATAATAGCTATATTATTAGTTACTCTAAGAATATTCTTAATACTATTATAGACTTTTAGAAAACTAAATAGTATATAACTAAGGCGCCTAGTATAGTTGTTAAGCTTATACTGCATTAGAATAAAGCAAAAGTAAGCGCTTTACGCACTATAGAGAATATAACTACCTAACTATAGAAACTAAATACGTAATCTACTAACCTTAATAATAAGCTTATAGAAGTAACTAGTAATATATCTAGAAAAGAGGCTGCGTAATTAAAGAAAGAGGTAGATAAGACCTAGTATAAGGTAGTAAGCACTAAGACATAGAAAGACTAAGTTAAAAAGATACGCATATACACTAGCTACTAAGTAGATAAGAAACTCTAGAAGACTGCTAACAACGTTTCTAACTTTACAACCTAAGTTTTAGCGTTAAAGTAGTATAAGTTACTTGCCTTAACTAATAGAGAAGACTAAGAGAATAACAAAGATAGGTCTACTCTTAATATGTATAACTTAACTACACGCGCTAACGTTAATAACGTAGCTAATATTATAGATAACTACGCCTACTAGCTAAAAGATTATTGTGTAGCGCTAAATTATAGTTATATATAGACTTACCTAAGCTCTAAGGTTCTAGAATAGTTAGCTAGGTTCTACACTAATTTATAGTAGCAAATAACTAGCGCTGTAGAATTGTTAATATAATAAGAGGTTGCTAATACAAAGTGCCTACGCTAGTATAATAAGATTATTAATAAGAACTCTAATAGTAAGTAGGCTACTATAGACGCTAGACGTAATGTAAATTATAGTGTACTTCTTACTAATAATATTAGTATTAGTAAGTTAAACACTATCTACCTAATCTAACTTATAGTATATTTTATAGAGGGCAAGATAGAAGAATTTAAAAAGAGTAACGCTAATAGAGTAGAATTATAGAGAGGGCAATAGTTACCCTCTTTAAATTCTCTCTACTACTCTTCTCTTGCGTAAGAACTATAATTAGCTAACTCTATTTATAGTATATTAATAATTATAAGTTTAAGCTATAGATATATTATAATAATAAGAACTAGAAGTTACTTAAGAGAGCTTCTAAACTCTAACCTATATTTATTATTATATAGTTACATCTTATTAGTTAGCTTATAGAGAACTACTCTAAGTTCTTAGAGTATTTTTTAGTCTATATCTATAGAAATAGTGTGTAAACACTACCTCTAAAGACTAGCTATATTACCTAACATCTTACTTACTTCTACCTAATGTTTAACGCCTCTAACAAACGCAACGCCTACGTTATTATAGTTATATTATACTAGACACTTACTCTGTAACACAGCCTAAAGACTTAGAAGTAGTAGATACTAGCTAATAACTAGAATAAGAACAATATTAATAAAAATAAGTAGAGTAGTATTTATAATAATAATTAACCTAATTAGTGCGCGTCTTATAACCTAAATAGTCTTATTAATAAAGTATTATTAGATAAGAGTTAGAACTTAAAGAGTATATTTCTATTTCTTATACCTAGTTTGTACCTTCTCTAGTATAGAGTAGCTACTAAAAGAAAGAAGTAGAAGTAGAGAATAGAAAATAGAGAGAGCAATAGTTGCTCTCTCTATAATCTCTTCTCTTTATAGTTATCTTCTCTAGTTTCTTCTCTTAAACGTTGCCTTCTTTGCGTTCTTCTCTTTTACTATTACCCTCTCTAACTTTTCTTATTCTGCTATTACTCTCTTACCTTTACTATTATGCACTAACTCTTCTTCTAGGCATAAAGTTCTATATATTAAATACTATCTGCCTATTAGACTATAATTAGACTACTATCTTAACTACTACTTCTATCTCTTACAAGTATTATAACTTTATAGGCCTTCTATTATTTATCTAGTTACTATATTCTAATAAGATAGCGCGTACCTATATTAGCAGCACTCTATATTAGAGCTATAACTAGCTAATTCTTTTTAACCTATATTATAATAAAGCTAAAGATAATTAAGCGCTTATTAATTCTAATAATACGCACTTTAAGTTTACTATCTATATCTATAAGGCTTTTGTTTGCAATAGTAGCTTCGCTACTAAGATAATTAGAACTTATCTTACTACTATATAGAAGCGTTTTATAGTTAGGCGTAATTTTAACTTATTATGTATTATTAATAATAAGAGTAATGTCTATTGTATTAGCAAGGCTATACCTACCTTATTACGCTATACTATTAAGCTTAAGAACTCTATATCTATCTAGGTTCTATATAACCTTCTAATAGAAGAGTATATGCACTTAACTATTATTAAAGATAAGAAGAATCTAGGTAAAATATTTCTTAATAGAAAGAGCGCCTAACTACTTAGACTTATAGCTATTTCTCTAATACTACTTCTATTAAAAGATATACACTGCGCTAAGATACTAGCTAGTAAGATGTTTAGCTCTAAGTCTAAGCCTAAGTATAATAGTAATACTAATATAAATAATAATAAGCCTAGTATAGAAGAAGAGGTAGAAGATATTCTACTTATTAAAAACTCTTATATGCGTAAGTACTGCTAGCTCTATAATAATAAAAAGAATACTAAGTTTCTCTAGAAGCTTATTAAGAACGTATATAAGAAAGTCTATAGTATAGATCTACTATAGAACTAGTATCTTTTTTCTTATAGATATAACTTTAATAAGATAAGAGCTTAAAAGCTAGCTAGCTTCTTTATTTAAATGTTAGCTTACCTCTAAGTATTATTCTCTATAGTAATAGACTAGGTTAATGTTTGTAATAAGAAGGCCCTAATTTTTATAAACTTACTATAGAAAATAATCTTCTATATAACTATACTAAGAGCCTTTTAGTATAAGGCTTTAGCTATTACGTTATATATAAAGAAGAACGTCTAAGAGGTAACTATTAAGAGGTTTAAGTTCTATCTTACTTAATAGAGATTAGCTTTTAAAGGCGCTATATACTCTAATAATATAGAGGTTCTTATTCTCTTATATTATCTTAACTCTAGCCTAAACCTTTACTATAAATATTATAACTTACATGCGCTGTTGCCTCTACTATTACTATCTATCTAGGTCTAGTCTTATAGTTAGCTAATACAATTTAGCTAAAAATATAAAGTACTTATTATTTGCTATTATATAAAAGAAATGTACAACACTACTTAGATAGCTAGTATAATACGTAATACTCTTACTTATATTATAGCCTTTACGTGTAGAGAGCCTACTATAGTTAATAAAAAGAGTTTTATTAGCATTTAAGCAATATATAAGTAGCTAGACACCTTTTATAGATTCTAGAATACGTTAATTTTAGAGAAGCATCTAAAGTTTACTAAGCTTATTTAGTAGAATAAAGTTAATATTACTCTAAGTAATAACAACAAGTTCTTACGTCTACTTAACATCTTATTAGAAATTACTATAAAGCCTTACTTATCTACAACTAGCTCTAGTTTTAAGACTACTTAGAACTTATTCTATTACGCTAGCTAAGTTATATATAGCAGAACTTTAGAGAGTTAATCTAAGAAGTACGCTACTATTAAGACAGTTAATAGATATAAAAAGCTAGACTCTATTATAAAAGAGGAGAATAAAAGCAACGCAAGTAATAAAAGCTTTAGTATACTAGGTTTAAATATAGCTATACTAACCTACTACTATAAAAAGAAGAATAACAACACTAAGGTAGAGAAAGAAGAAAAGGTTAAGGTAAAGCTAGCTAAGAAGGCTGCTAAAAAAAAGAGGAAGGCTACTAATAACGCTTCTCTAACTCTAAAGCGTTCTAAGAAGAGTAAGCCTAACCTTACTAAGCTAAAGTTATCTAGTAGTACGTCTAACACTATTCTAACTACTAGTTTAGCTTAGAACACACGTAGTTACAGCTAAAGTACTAACACTAGTAGTACTAGTTACAGTAGTGCTAGTTATAGTAGTAATAGAGCTTAAGTTTAGAAGTACTATTTTAAGTTAAGACTTTGTATAGTCTAGATTAAGTTAGTTTAAGTAAGAGAAGTATTAAATAAGAATGTAATATAGGTAGCTAGTATAGATAGTTATTAATACGTAGTTAAATTACGCATATATAGTATACTATATACTATTATTCTACTATAACGTTTGCATTAGTAGTTAAAACGTACTATCTTATATTATACGTAAGTAACTATTGTTCTAGTAATTACTATATTAGTAGAGAGGTAGACGTAACAAGAGTAATAAATATATAGGTAGAGTTATCTATAGCGTATTAAGGACCTCTAGAATTAGCTAAGGCGTTCTTTAAAGAAAGTAAAGAGTTAGGTAGAAGTAGGTAGAACATAATAGAGTAATAGTTGCCCTCTTTCTATATATAGAAGTAGAGACTTTAGAGGTAAGAGAAGAGAAAACTAGAGAGAGTAACTATTACTTTTCTTAAAAAGCCTCTTCTCTACTTAACTCTCTATACTTAGAACTAGTATAACCTCTTACGTAAAATCTATTCTCTATTATAATAAAGCTGTCTAGTAATAGAAGTTACACTTACCTAGTATTAAAAAGAGTTACGTAATCTACAAATATCTAATAATATAGATACAGCGTAACTAAGCGCTTTATCTTATCTCTATAACCTCTATATAATTTATATACTAACTCTTAAGCTAGTTATAGCGCGTAAAACTAGACATTTCTAGTAATTCTATACTTGCACTAGATAATAGCAACAACTAAATTTATAGAGAGAGAATAATGTAATTAGAAGTAATTAGATAGAGTTAAGGCAAAATAAGAATAGAAAGAGTAGAGGTAAGAGAATAGAGAGGGTATATTAAGGCAGAGTAACTGCTAGCTCTATGCGTCTTAGCGTCTTGCTTTAATCTTAGTAGTATTTTTAAACTAAGATTACATTCTCTCTTCTCTTTCTACTTATCTATACCTACTTGTAACTACTCTCTATAACTTACTATAAACGCGCTATCTTATTCTAACAATTACTTTAGTAGTTACTAGATAGCTCTAAGGTAATTGCAGCTTTGCGCGCGTTACTATAAGCTATACTAATAAATATATAGCTATTTATACTTACCTTTACCTATAATATAACTAGCTAAGATAAGTTTGCGAAAGGTTGCCCTCTTTAAAAAGCCCCCTCTCTCTTAGCTCTAGGTTTCTAAGTAGCTAAGAACACTAAATACTATTTTTATATTAGCACCTCTATATTTAGTTCGCGTAGCTAATATAGAGTATAGACTTTAAGATTAGAGGCTACATCTATATATAGAGTGTTAGAGCAGACAAACTAATAAGCTTACTAGACTAGAGGGAGGTAAATTAAAAGAGGGTAATAGTTACTCTCTCTAAATTTCTACTCTTCTTATTACTCTCTCTTATTTCTTTTGTCTAGCTCTCTCTCTAGCGTTACTCTTTCTAAATTTCTACCTTTCTTATTACTTTCTCTTATTTCTTCTGTTTAGCCTCTTCTCTAGTGTTGCTCTTTCTAAATTTCTGCTATTCTTATTACTCTTTCTTATTTCTTCTATCTTACTACTTTCTAGCGTTACTCTATACCTTTATATATTATATATATACTAACTATGTTTAGCCTCTAGCTCTAGCACTCTACCTTAGCTATAGAAGACTATCTCTAAGAATAAACTACGTAGCAAGAAATTAGACTCTAACCTACCTCTAATAACTAATAACACTCTAGAGAAAGACTCTAATCTTAACATTAATAGTAACGCATCTACTACTATTGCGGATATAGTTATTAACAGCGCTTACCTAGAGCTATCTATAATATATTTCTCTAAATAGCAATCTATTAATAACAAGGTTACTAAATACTTTAGTTTTAATTACGCTGCTACTCTTAAAGACGTTATTAAGAACAGCAGCATCTAATAAGACGTAAATAGGTTTACTAACCTACGCTGCGCGTTTAACGCTAGATATAAGACTACTAATAGAATTACTACTTATCTAGACCTCTTATAGATTTATAACTAACTATTAGCGCTACACAAGAGTTAATCTTACCTATTTAAGTATAGTCTCTTAGACCTTAAGTAGAATCTCTCTAGTAATAAGACTAGGGTTAGGGTTAGGGTTAGGGTTTAGGGTTAGGGTTAGGGTTAGGGTTAGGGTTAGGGTTAGGGTTAGGG